>NC_132785.1:61388650-61557418 GCF_048418805.1 Vulpes vulpes | reverse complement strand
CTGACGCGTTAGATACAAAATCTATCACGCTGTAGGAGCACCACCATGGTCCGGGTCACAAGGAGAGCCCCGCTGAAGGTGAGATCACATTGCAAAATTAGGAAACAGACGAGCAAAAAATCCATGTGAGGGATGGACAACAGGTATAAAAAAGGGAGGGGCATAGTACACAAACATTTCACCAATAATTTCATGTCATGAAAGGCGTAGAACAAAACCTTGAAATTCTAATAAAACGTACTAGACACTGAAGAACAGATGTCAAAACAAACAACGAAACCAACCCCAGAGAGAAAAATGGAGTCACTGAGATAAAGAAATCAGTGGATAGTATACACTTAAGACGGACACTACCTACTTCTTAAAGATTGTATATATTTAGTCACAAGAGACACACAGAGAGACACCTAGAGACACAGGCAGGGGGAATGCAAGCTCGAGGCAGGGAGGGGGATGTGCGGCTCGATCCCAGGACTCCAGGATCACGCCCTGGGCCGAAGGCAGATGCTAAACCGCTGGGCCACGCAGCCATGCCCAAGATGAGGGATTTGAGCCAGTGCGTGCGGGCAGAACAATGTGAGACTCCACAAAGGAAAGGTCCGGCTGACGCTTGAAAGTCATCTTTATTTATCCACGCAGCACACAGGCTGGGTTTCAGGAACGAGGCTGAGATGGGCGCTGAACCCTCCGTGTGGCGATCATCTTCTCCCTAGCTCCACACTTTAGCTTTGTGGAGCGCGATATCACTGTGCACCCGGACATGGTTCAGCCTGCGGTCATCGCGTTCCGGGATGACCCAGAGAGGAGATCGTGGGCATCAGAAGGCCTCCCCAAGGGCGGGAGGGCGACTTGGGTTCAAAGTCCGTGGGGCCTGGGCCAGCACACCCCAGGGGCTCAGCACACGATCACAGGATGAAAGAATGGACGTCCTTGACGTGGTTACACGGAGAAGCAACAGCAAGCGCCCTGACGCGTCCATCTTAGAGAAGCTGTAAGATGAACTTACACAATTAACTGAATGGATACATTTTCCTCAAATTTACCAGGAGGGCGGAAGTCGCAGGTGTTTGAGTGTGGCTTCCCCAGTGTCCCCACATTGGGAGTGGTGTGGTCTCATGTCCAGGATGGGGGGCGGAAGCTTTGCTATTGGAGTGGGGGGCAGGGGGCCCTAAGTTATATTGGGGCTGATGGAGCTCTCTCAGGCTCAGCTCCCCTTGTGGAGGTTGGGCGTCCCCGCTGGACCCTTTGGTCTCCCAGTCTGCTCTCCCCGGGGTGATGCCCCACAGGCGAAGAGAAGCTCCAGTAAATGAGGAGCTTTTTACTAAGGCCTTCCTTCCTTCCGTCTCTCCCTCCTGCCTTCCCTGCATAATTCCTTCCTTCCTTCCTTTCTTCCTTCCTTCCTTCCTTCCTTCCTTCCTTCCTTCCTTCCGTACTTTCTTTCCCCTCCCTCCTTCCTTCCTTCCATCCCTTCTTGCTTCCTCCCTTCCTCTCTCGGCTTTGGTCCACACCTCCCTCCCTCCCTTGCTTTCTTAGAACAAAGCTCTTTAACCCAATTCCCCCGAGGCAGCCCTGTTGGAGAGACACCTGCCCGGGCTAGAGATGTAGAAAGGGGTGAGAGGGCCACGCCCCACAAAAGCAAGGTAGAAAGGCAAGAGGTATGGAATTTTGGCTCTTGTGGTGAGTCTGGTATCCGGTAGCAAAACTATTCTTACCAGTTCTTAAAGGAGTCATGGGTTTTCTTGGCTCTTTGGCCTGTCGTTGCAAAGTATCATCAGCTTCTGACGAATCCTAAAGATATGTGTTAGAATTTTGATTGAGATTCCACTGAATCTACATACTGCTTTATGAAGACCATTTTAATATATATATATACAAATATATATATATATATATTATATATATCATCCGTTTATTTGATGCTTTCATCTGGAAAGGATATGGATGTATCCTTCTAGGCTTGGTGCCTGCCATTTTCTGGGATTCACAGGTTCAAGGGTCAGTGCTTCAATGAGATCATAATGGGGGGGGGCCTTTTTTTGCAAGAGGCATTTCTCAAAGGCAAACTTCCCTAGTCCATTTCCACAAATCCTAGGGTGCAGAACAATAGAGTCTTGTAGGAACCAGACCAAAGAACCTTGAATCCTTCTATGTCTATCAGAGGGATCTTGTGCTTGTGTGGGAGTTCTTAGTGGTCACCCATTCTCGCATTCACTTTCATCTAGGGCAATTCAATAGGACTCACCCATGTAGAGATCAGATGACGTGACTTCCAGCCACTCTTCTCTACCTTGTGCCCCTGGTCTTGCTGTTTGCTCTGTGGTCACAGACCAAATTCCATGGGGAAACCAGTTATAAGTGTAGAATTCATTCAGGCCGGCTAATTAGGAAAGAGAGCAAAGAAACTGGTTTTCTGGCAGAGGCGATCTTGCTAAAGGTATCTCTGGCATCTGAAGGCGGTTTACAAGGATGAAGGTAACATACAGAGAATAGGACGATAACCATGTTGTGGGTGAAAACGCCATCACGGACAAGGCTTACCCTCCAAGCTAAATGTTGATTGGCATTGTCCTGAGTTCCCAACATTGACCAAGTGAAGCTCCTGGGGATCGATTGTTCTGGCAATTCTGGATGATATCAGAAGCGTCCCACTCACAGGGAAATCATCTCTCCAGATAGGATTTGTGTGTCACGGATGTCTGGATGGAGTTGGCTGGAATGTTGGGGAGGATAAGACTTTAACGTCTACTTAGGGCTTAGAGGGGGCGAAGGAGCAAAGGACAAACTGGAGTAACGGAGAACAGTAGCGAGAAAAGAGGAGCGGGGGCTGGAGGTTTTAGAAGGAATGGGGCAAGGTTTGGCTGGGGAAACCTGTACTTTAGGGCGGCAAGGAGGGACAGCACTACGAACAGGAGGGAAAGAGATAGGCTTCTGAGTTGAGACAGGTGGTCGACGCTGGGGAGTGTTCTGTGGATGAAAAGAGTTACACACAAGAGGAAACGGCCTTGGAAAATGAGAGGAGGAAGGAATAGAGTAGATAGGGGGACACCTGAGTTGAGGGGAGGAAGGAATAGAGTGGGTAGGTGGAGCCCGGGGTCGTAGGGAGGAAGGAAAAGAGTGGGTAGTCGGAGCTCCTGGTCGAGAGGAGGAAGGAATAGAGTGGGTAGGTGGAGCCTGGGGTCGTGAGGAGGAAGGAAAAGAGTGGGTAGGTGGAGCCCGGGGTGGAGAGGAGGAAGGAATAGAGTGCGTAGGTGGAGCCTGGGGTTGAGAACAAGAAATCCGAGGCAGCTTTTTTGTCATTTCTCCAACAGCGTTTGGCTAGTTACTCATCTTGACCAAATGAGTAACTGGACATAAGCTCAGACTTACCCCATTATTTATGTCCCAAGCCAGGCCGCGCATCATCTCCTGGCTCAATGCCCATTATGATATGTGTGTGCCCCTCCCTCTGGGCACGTCAGCAGGCTCAGCAGGCAGGGGCATGGCCCCGGGTGCGAGGTTGGAGAGTGATCCCAGGAAATAGCAGACAGAAGAGATGTCATAGGAGTCCCTAGGCCTTGGGAGAACATGTAGTGTTGCCCCTCAGGAGGCAAAGAACTATCAAAGGGCTGTGCTGCAGTCAGGGGCTGGGCACCAAGAGAATGCATCTGAAGCAGGAGTGGGTAATGTGGGAAGTGCATGCCTCCAGCTACTTAACTAATTTCCTTCTCCGAAGCCCTCTTACATCACTTAGATCACTACAAGAATATCAGTGATATTATTAAGACTTCCAGGTGAATACCTGGAAAACTTCCTGTTTCCTTAGACGGTTTCATGATTTCCTGTTTCTTGAATCTCCTGGCTTTAACCGTAACCTGGATTTTCCATGAAAATACTGTTTCCTTTGTGTATGCCTTAAATAGGGACCCTTCCTCCCAAACTCTACAGGTCTTCGAAGTGCGGATGTAGAGTATTTTCCTTGTTTCTTCTGACACCTTCAAGCTATTATTCCTCATCCTCCTTAGGAAATCTCTTGTTCCATAGAAACTCTGCTACTCACCATTTCCCTGGCACTCCAGATCTTGATTCCCGTTTTTTCTATGAAAAACTTGCGCTTTTCCCCAAGTCTTAGTCTTGAGTCCATCACCATTTTTAAAAAATTTTGATTTATTAGAGAGAGTTAGTCAGAGAGAGAGAGAGTCAGAGTATGACAGTGAGAGCAGGAGGGAGAGAGAGAGAGAGGGAGAGAGGGAGGGAGGGAGAGAGAGAGTAGAGGAAGTTTGTGAGAGAGAGAACAAGCTGCGGAGGGGCAGAGGGAGAAGTCGAAGGAGATGTCCCACTCAGTGTGGAGTGTGACATGTGGCTTGATCCCAGGAACCCAGGATCATGATCTGGAGCAGAGGCAGATGCTCAACGCACTGAGCAACCCTGGCACCCCTTGAGTCCGTCATCTTGAGTGACGTCAGCGTCCATGCAGAGGATCCCTTTGAATCTAAGGTGTCCATGTAGATTCAATGCTTCGGCTTCTCCGTTGATTTCCTTATCAATAATATCCACCCATCCATTCTACCTCAGCTGCTTATGGCCATACCTAGTGTTTTCCAGTACCCACGAATTATCCCACTTCTGAAATCACGTACTCATACATTGCATTTTCTGACTACTACTTCCTGAGCTTACAATGTAATCACAGAATTGTCACTACTTCAAGGGGACTACAACCACTGACCCTTCCTTTCGTATCTAGATTTCTCTGCTCACCCACTTCAGAACTATGATTCCTAATTTCAATGATTTTCTTACCAAAGCCTATGCTCTCTTGGGGATCTCTTTATTCTGCTGTCTTGGGCAGAAAATCCCCAGTAGGAGAGATTACAACGATTTGACATTCTGATGTTGATGAATGCCGTTTGGAAAAAATGTCATACAGCAAGGAAGATACAAAATAATACCCATAATTCTCAATACGCGTAAGACTGTTCATGGTGAGATTTTTTATTAGAGTTAGAGAAATATGCGAGACAACCTTAATGCATGTCAATAAGGACTTAGGCAAATTGAGGTGTAGCCATGAGAAACTGCTCCCCAACACTTGCCATCAGGGAACTACGAATCGATCCCACAATGAGATACCACCTCACACCCGTGAGAATGGGGAGAATTAACAAGGCATGAAACCACAAATGTTGGAGAGGACGTGGAAAAAGGGGAACCCTTCTGCATAGTTGGTTGGATAGGAAACTCGTGCATCCACTCTAGAAAAGTTTGCGGAGGTTCCTCAAAGAGTTAAAACTAGATCTGCACTCCGACCCATCAATTGCACTGCTGGGGATTTACCGCAGAGATACAGATGCAATGAAACGCCAGGACACCCGGCACCACGATGTTTCTAGCAGCAATGTCCACAAGAGCCAAACGGTCGAAGGAGCCTCGGTGTCCTTTGAAGGATGAATGGATAAAGAAGATGTGGTGTATGTATACAATGGAATATTCCTCAGCCATTAGAAACGACAAATACCCACCATTTGCTTCGACGTGGCTGGAACTGGAGGGTATTATGCTGAGTGAAATAATTCAATCCGAGAAGGACAAACATTCTAGTGTCTCATTCATTTGTGGAATATAAAAATAGTGAAAGGGAAGAAAGGGGAACGGAGAAAAATGAGTCGGAAATATCAGAAAGGGAGGCAGAACATGAGAGACTGGTAACTCTGGGAAACAACCTGGGGGGGGGGGGTGACTGGATGAAGGCCACTGAGGGGGGCGCTTAATGGGATGAGCACTGGGTGTTGTTCTATATGTTGGCAAATTGAACACCAATAAAAAATGAATTTATATTAAAAAAAAGGATGGTGCAGCCAATCCTGGAATACGAAAAGGAAATGTGCAGGTGTCCAAAAAACAACGGAGAGATAAGCAATTGAGGTTATGTTAATGGCAGTCGAGGACACGGTGGTGTGCAGCCGATGAAATTTGTTAACTGCTGGGGCTTGGTTTTTGCTGCTTTTCTGGAAGTAAAACAACTGTCGTTGCTACGAATTGGAAAGGTCTCTGACTGGTATCTGAGTTAAACATGATTTCCCCTGAGATACTAAAATCCTGTGCCTGGGATGCCTGGGTGGCTCAAACGCTGTGCTTCTGCCTTTGGATCAGGGGTTGATCCTGGGAACCTGGGATTGAGTTCCGCATCGGGCACCCTGAAGGGAGTCTGCGTCTCCCTCTGCCTGTGTCACTGCGTCTCTCTGTGCGTCTCTCATGGCGAAATAAATAAAATCTTAAAACCAAAATAAAAGAAATCCTGTGCCTACCGCTTGCCCTGGTTTTGAGTCCAAAATGTGAACTACGTGATATAGAAATCCACAGCCAAAAATGAAACTGGTTTTAGGTCCATGTGACCTCTGACGCGTTAGATACAAAATCTATCACGCTGTAGGAGCACCACCATGGTCCGGGTCACAAGGAGAGCCCCGCTGAAGGTGAGATCACATTGCAAAATTAGGAAACAGACGAGCAAAAAATCCATGTGAGGGATGGACAACAGGTATAAAAAAGGGAGGGGCATAGTACACAAACATTTCACCAATAATTTCATGTCATGAAAGGCGTAGAACAAAACCTTGAAATTCTAATAAAACGTACTAGACACTGAAGAACAGATGCCAAAACAAACAACGAAACCAACCCCAGAGAGAAAAATGGAGTCACTGAGATAAAGAAATCAGTGGATAGTATACACTTAAGACGGACACTATGTACTTCTTAAAGATTGTATATATTTAGTCACAAGAGACACACAGAAAGACAGGTAGAGACACAGGCAGGGGGAATGCAGGCTCGAGGCAGGGAGCCATAAGTGCGGCTCAATCCCGGGACACCAGGATCACGCCCTGGGCCGAAGGCAGGTGCTAAAACGCTGGGCCACGCAGCCATGCGCAAGATGAGGGATTTGAGCCAGTGCGTGCGGGCAGAACAATGTGAGACTCCACAAAGGAAAGGTCCGACTGACGCTTGAAAGTCATCTTTATTTATCCACGCAGCACACAGGCTGGGTTTCAGGAACGAGGCTGAGATGGGCGCTGAACCCTCCGTGTGGCGATCATCTTCTCCCAAGCTCCACACTTTAGCTTTGTGGAGCGCGATATCACTGTGCACCCGGACATGGTTCAGCCTGCGGTCATCACGTTCCGCGATGACCCAGAGAGGAGATCGTGGGCATCAGAAGGCCTCCCCAAGGGCGGGAGGGCGACTTGGGTTCAAAGTCCGTGGGGCCTGGGCCAGCACACCCCAGGGGCTCAGCACACGATCACAGGATGAAAGAATGGACGTCCTTGACGTGGTTACACGGAGAAGCAACAGCAAGCGCCCTGACGCGTCCATCTTAGAGAAGCTGTAAGATGAACTTACACAATTAACTGAATGGATACATTTTCCTCAAATTTACCAGGAGGGCGGAAGTCGCAGGTGTTTGAGTGTGGCTTCCCCAGTGTCCCCACATTGGGAGTGGTGTGGTCTCATGTCCAGGATGGGGGGCGGAAGCTTTGCTATTGGAGTGGGGGGCAGGGGGCCCTAAGTTACATTGGGGCTGATGGAGCTCTCTCAGGCTCAGCTCCCCTTGTGGAGGTTGGGCGTCCCCGCTGGACCCTTTGGTCTCCCAGTCTGCTCTCCTCGGGGTGATGCCCCACAGGCGAAGAGAAGCTCCAGTAAATGAGGAGCTTTTGAAGGGAGAAGAAATGTTGGGAAATATCAGGAAGGGAGACAGAACCTAAAGACTCCTAACTCGGGGAAACGAACTAGGGGTGGTGGAGGGGGAGGAGGGTGGGTGTTGGAGGGGAATGGGTGACGGGCACTGAGGTGGACACTTGACGGGATGAGCACTGGGTGTTTTTTTGTATGTTGGTAAATTGAACACCAATAAAAATTAATTTAAAAAAAATGAGGAGCTTTTTACTAAGGCCTTCCTTCCTTCCGTCTCTCCCTCCTGCCTTCCCTGCCTAATTCCTTCCTTCCTTCCTTCCTTCCTTCCTTCCTTCCTTCCTTCCTTCCTTTCTTCCTTCCTTTCTTCCTTCCTTCCTTCCTTCCTTCCGTACTTTCGTTCCCCTCCCTCCTTCCTTCCTTCCATCCCTTCTTGCTTCCTCCCTTCCTCTCTCGCCTTTGGTCCACACCTCCCTCCCTCCCTTGCTTTCTTAGAACAAAGCTTTTTACCCCAATTCCCCCGAGGCAGCCCTGTTGGAGAGACACCTGTCCGGACTAGAGATGTAGAAAGGGGTGAGAGGGCCACGCCCCACAAAAGCAAGGTAGAAAGGCAAGAGGTATGGAATTTTGGCTCTTGTGGTGAGTCTGGTATCCGGTAGCAAAACTATTCTTACCAGTTCTTAAAGGAGTCATGGGTATTCTTGGCTCTTTGGCCTGTCGTTGCAAAGTATCATCAGCTTCTGACGAATCCTAAAGATATGTGTTAGAATTTTGATTGAGATTCCACTGAATCTACATACTGCTTTATGAAGACCATTTTAATATATATATATACAAATAAATATATATATTATATATATATAGATAGATATAGATGTAGATATAGATATATATCATCCGTTTATTTGATGCTTTCATCTGGAAAGGATATGGATGTATCCTTCTAGGCTTTGGTGCCTACCATTTTCTGGAATTCAGAGGTTCAAGGGTCAGTGCTTCAATGAGATCATAATGGGGGGGCCCCCTTCTTTTTTGCAAGAGGCATTTCGCGAAGGCAAAATTCCCTAGTCCATTTCCACAAATCCTAGGGTGCAGAACAATAGAGTCTTGTAGGAACCAGACCAAAGAACCTTGTATCCTTCTATGTCTATCAGAGGGGTCTTGTGATTGTTTGGGAGTTCTTAGAGGTCACCCATTCTCGCATTCGCTTTCATCCAGGGCAATTCAATAGGACTCACCCATGTAGAGATCAGATGACGTGACTTCCAGCCACTCTTCTATACCTTGTGCCCCTGGTCTTGCTGTTTGCTCTGTGGTCACAGACCAAATTCCATGGGGAAACCAGTTATAAGTGTAGAATTCATTCAGGCCGGCTAATTAGGAAAGAGAGGAAAGAAACTGGTTTTCTGACAGAGGCGATCTTGCTAAAGGTATCTCTGGCATCTGAAGGCGATTTACAAGGATGAAGGTATCATACAGAGAATAGGACGATAACCATGTTGTGGGTGAAAACGCCATCATGGACAAGGCTTACCCTCCAAGCTAAATGTTGATTGGCATTGTCTTGAGTTCCCAACATTCACCAAGTGAAGCTCCTGGGGATCGATTGTTCTGGCAATTCTGGATGGTATCAGAAGCGTCCCACTCACAGGGAAATCATCTGTCCAGGATAGGATTTGTGTGTCACGGATGTCTGGATGGAGTTGGCTGGAATGTTGGGGAGGATAAGACTTTAACGTCTACTTAGGGCTTAGAGGGGGCGTAGGAGCAAAGGACAAACTGGAGTAACGGAGAACAGTAGCGAGAAAAGAGGAGCGGGGGCTGGAGGTTTTAGAAGGAATGGGGCAAGGTTTGGCTGGGGAAACCTGTACTTTAGGGCGGCAAGGAGGGACAGCACTACGAACAGGAGGGAAAGAGATAGGCTTCTGAGTTGAGACAGGTGGTCGATGCTGGGGAGTGTTCTGTGGATGAAAAGAGTTACACACAAGAGGAAACGGCCTTGGAAAATGAGAGGAGGAAGGAATAGAGTAGATAGGGGGACAACGGAGTTGACGGGAGGAAGGAAAAGACTGGGTAGTCGGAACTCCGGGTCGAGAGGAGGAAGGAATAGAGTGGGTAGGTGGAGCCCGGGGTCGTGAGGAGGAAGGAAAAGAGTGGGTAGGTGGAGCCCGGGGTGGAGAGGAGGAAGGAATAGAGTGCGTAGGTGGAGCCTGGGGTTGAGAACAAGAAATCCGAGGCAGCTTTTTTGTCATTTCTCCAACAGCGTTTGGCTAGTTACTCATCTTGACCAAATGAGTAACTGGACATAAGCTCAGACTTACCCCATTATTTATGTCCCAAGCCAGGCCGCGCATCATCTCCTGGCTCAATGCCCATTATGATATGTGTGTGCCCCTCCCTCTGGGCACGTCAGCAGGCTCAGCAGGCAGGGGCATGGCCCCGGGTGCGAGGTTGGAGAGTGATCCCAGGAAATAGCAGACAGAAGAAATGTCATAGGAGTCCCTAGGCCTTGGGAGAACATGTAGTGTTGCCCCTCAGGAGGCAAAGATCGATCAAAGGGCTGTGCTGCAGTCAGGGGCTGGGCACCAAGAGAATGCATCGGAAGCAGGTGTGGGTAAAGTGGGAAGTGCATGCCTCCAGCGACTTAACTAATTTCCTTCTCCGAAGCCCTCTTACATCACTTAGATCACTCCAAGAATATCAGTGATATTATTAAGACTTCCAGTTGAATACCTGGAAAACTTCCTGTTTCCTTAGACGGTTTCATGATTTCCTGTTTCTTGAATCTCCTGGCTTTAACCGTAACCTGGATTTTCCATGAAAATACTGTTTCCTTTGTGTATGCCTTAAATAGGGACCCTTCCTCCCAAACTCTACAGGTCTTCGAGGTGCGGATGTAGATTATTTTCCTTGTTTCTTCTGACACCTTCAAGCTATTATTCCTCATCCTCCTTAGGAAATCTCTTGTTCCATAGAAACTCTGCTACTCACCATTTCCCTGGCACTCCAGATCTTGATTCCCGTTTTTTCTATGAAAAACTTGCGCTTTTCCCCAAGTCTTAGTCTTGAGTCCATCACCATTTTTAAAAAATTTTGATTTATTAGAGAGAGTTAGTCAGAGAGAGAGAGAGTCAGAGTATGACAGTGAGAGCAGGAGGGAGAGAGAGAGAGAGGGAGAGAGGGAGGGAGGGAGAGAGAGAGTAGAGGCAGTTTGTGAGAGAGAGAACAAGCTGCGGAGGGGCAGAGGGAGAAGTCGAAGGAGATGTCCCACTCAGTGTGGAGTGTGACATGTGGCTTGATCCCAGGAACCCAGGATCATGATCTGGAGCAGAGGCAGATGCTCAACGCACTGAGCAACCCTGGCACCCCTTGAGTCCGTCATCTTGAGTGACGTCAGCGTCCATGCAGATGATCCCTTTGAATCTAAGGTGTCCATGTAGATTCAATGCTTCGGCTTCTCCTTTGATTTCCTTATCAATAATATCCACCCATCCATTCTACCTCAGCAGCTTATGGCCATACCTAGTGTTTTCCAGTACCCATGAATTATCCCCCTTCTGAAATCATGTACTCATACATTGCATTTTCTGACTACTACTTCCTGAGCTTACAATGTAATCACTGAATTGTCACTACTTCAAGGGGACTGCAACCACTGACCCTTCCTTTCGTATCTAGATTTCTCTGCTCACCCACTTCAGAACTATGATTCCTAATTTCAATGATTTTCTTACCAAAGCCTATGCTCTCTTGGGGATCTCTTTATTCTGCTGTCTTGGGCAGAAAATCCCCAGTAGGAGAGATTACAACGATTTGACATTCTGATGTTGATGAATGCCGCTTGGAAAAAATGTCATACAGCAAGGAAGATACAAAATAATACCCATAATTCTCAATACGCGTAAGACTGTTCATGGTGAGATTTTTTATTAGAGTTAGAGAAATATGCGAGACAACCTTAATGCACGTCAATAAGGACTTAGGCAAATTGAGGTGTAGCCATGAGAAACTGCTCCCCAACACTTGCCATCAGGGAACTACGAATCGATCCCACAATGAGATACCACCTCACACCCGTGAGAATGGGGAGAATTAACAAGGCATGAAACCACAAATGTTGGAGAGGACGTGGAAAAAGGGGAACCCTTCTGCATAGTTGGTTGGATAGGAAACTCGTGCATCCACTCTAGAAAAGTTTGCGGAGGTTCCTCAAAGAGTTAAAACTAGATCTGCACTCCGACCCATCAATTGCACTGCTGGGGATTTACCGCAGAGATACAGATGCAATGAAACGCCAGGACACCCGGCACCACGATGTTTCTAGCAGCAATGTCCACAAGAGCCAAACGGTCGAAGGAGCCTCCGTGTCCTTTGAAGGATGAATGGATAAAGAAGATGTGGTGTATGTATACAATGGAATATTCCTCAGCCATTAGAAACGACAAATACCCACCATTTGCTTCGACGTGGATGGAACTGGAGGGTATTATGCTGAGTGAAATAATTCAATCCGAGAAGGACAAACATTCTAGTGTCTCATTCGTTTGTGGAATATAAAAATAGTGAAAGGGAACAAAGGGGAAAGGAGAAAAATGAGTGGGAAATATCAGAAAGGGAGGCAGAACATGAGAGACTGGTAACTCTGGGAAACAACCTGGGGAGGGCGGTGACTGGATGAAGGCCACTGAGGGGGGCGCTTAATGGGATGAGCACTGGGTGTTGTTCTATATGTTGGCAAATTGAACACCAATAAAGAATGAATTTATATTAAAAAAAACGATGGTGCAGCCAATCCTGGAATACGAAAAGGAAATGTGCAGGTGTTCAAAAAACAACGGAGAGATAAGCACTTGAGGTTATGTTAATGGCAGTCGAGGACACGGTGGTGTGCAGACGATGAAATTTGTTAACTGCTGGGGCTTGGTTTTTGCTGCTTCTCTGGAAGTAAAACAACTGTCGTTGCTACGAATTGGAAAGGTCTCTCACTGGTATCTGAGTTAAACATGATTTCCCCTGAGATACTAAAATCCTGTGCCTGGGATGCCTGGGTGGCTCAAACGCCGTGCTTCTGCCTTTGGATCAGGGGTTGATCCTGGGGACCTGGGATTGAGTTCCGCATCGGGCACCCTGAAGGGAGTCTGCGTCTCCCTCTGCCTGTGTCACTGCGTCTCTCTGTGCGTCCCTCATGGCGAAATAAATAAAATCTTAAAACCAAAATAAAAGAAATCCTGTGCCTACCGCTTGCCCTGGTTTTGAGTCCAAAATGTGAACTACATGATATAGAAATCTACAGCCAAAATGAAACTGGTTTTAGGTCCATGTGACCTCTGACGCGTTAGATACAAAATCTATCACGCTGTAGGAGCACCACCATGGTCCGGGTCACAAGGAGATCCCCGCTGAAGGTGAGATCACATTGCAAAATTAGGAAACAGACTAGCAAAGAATCCATGTGAGGGATGGACAACAGGTATAAAAAAGGGAGGGGCATAGTACACAAACATTTCACCAATAATTTCATGTCATGAAAGGCGTAGAACAAAACCTTGAAATTCTAATAAAACGTACTAGACACTGAAGAACAGATGTCAAAACAAACAACGAAACCAACCCCAGAGAGAAAAATGGAGTCACTGAGATAAAGAAATCAGTGGATAGTATACACTTAAGACGGACACTACCTACTTCTTAAAGATTGTATATATTTAGTCACAAGAGACACACAGAGAGACTGGTAGAGACACAGGCAGGGGGAATGCAAGCTCGAGGCAGGGAGGGGGATGTGCGGCTCGATCCCAGGACTCCAGGATCACGCCCTGGGCCGAAGGCAGATGCTAAACCGCTGGGCCACGCAGCCATGCCCAAGATGAGGGATTTGAGCCAGTGCGTGCGGGCAGAACAATGTGAGACTCCACAAAGGAAAGGTCCGACTGACGCTTGAAAGTCATCTTTATTTATCCACGCAGCACACAGGCTGGGTTTCAGGAACGAGGCTGAGATGGGCGCTGAACCCTCCGTGTGGCGATCATCTTCTCCCAAGCTCCACACTTTAGCTTTGTGGAGCGCGATATCACTGTGCACCCGGACATGGTTCAGCCTGCGGTCATCACGTTCCGCGATGACCCAGAGAGGAGATCGTGGGCATCAGAAGGCCTCCCCAAGGGCGGGAGGGCGACTTGGGTTCAAAGTCCGTGGGGCCTGGGCCAGCACACCCCAGGGGCTCAGCACACGATCACAGGATGAAAGAATGGACGTCCTTGACGTGGTTACACGGAGAAGCAACAGCAAGCGCCCTGACGCGTCCATCTTAGAGAAGCTGTAAGATGAACTTACACAATTAACTGAATGGATACATTTTCCTCAAATTTACCAGGAGGGCGGAAGTCGCAGGTGTTTGAGTGTGGCTTCCCCAGTGTCCCCACATTGGGAGTGGTGTGGTCTCATGTCCAGGATGGGGGGCGGAAGCTTTGCTATTGGAGTGGGGGGCAGGGGGCCCTAAGTTACATTGGGGCTGATGGAGCTCTCTCAGGCTCAGCTCCCCTTGTGGAGGTTGGGCGTCCCCGCTGGACCCTTTGGTCTCCCAGTCTGCTCTCCTCGGGGTGATGCCCCACAGGCGAAGAGAAGCTCCAGTAAATGAGGAGCTTTTTACTAAGGCCTTCCTTCCTTCCGTCTCTCCCTCCTGCCTTCCCTGCCTAATTCCTTCCTTCCTTCCTTTCTTCCTTCCTTTCTTCCTTCCTTTCTTCCTTCCTTCCTTCCTTCCTTCCTTCCTTCCTTCCTTCCGTACTTTCTTTCCCCTCCCTCCTTCCTTCCTTCCATCCCTTCTTGCTTCCTCCCTTCCTCTCTCGCCTTTGGTCCACACCTCCCTCCCTCCCTTGCTTTCTTAGAACAAAGCTCTTTAACCCAATTCCCCCGAGGCAGCCCTGTTGGAGAGACACGTGCCCGGAGTAGAGATGTAGAAAGGGGTGAGAGGGTCACGCCCCACAAAAGCAAGGTAGAAAGGCAAGAGGTATGGAATTTTGGCTCTTGTGGTGAGTCTGGTATCCGGTAGCAAAACTATTCTTACCAGCTCTTAAAGGAGTCATGGGTATTCTTGGCTCTTTGGCCTGTCGTTGCAAAGTATCATCAGCTTCTGACGAATCCTAAAGATATGTGTTAGAATTTTGATTGAGATTCCACTGAATCTCCATACTGCTTTATGAAGACCATTTTAATATATATATATACAAATAAATATATATATATTATATATATCATCCGTTTATTTGATGCTTTCATCTGGAAAGGATATGGATGTATCCTTCTAGGCTTGGTGCCTGCCATTTTCTGGGATTCAGAGGTTCAAGGGTCAGTGCTTCAATGAGATCATAATGGGGGGGGGGGGCCTTTTTTTGCAAGAGGCATTTCTCAAAGGCAAACTTCCCTAGTCCATTTCCACAAATCCTAGGGTGCAGAACAATAGAGTCTTGTAAGAACCAGACCAAAGAACCTTGAATCCTTCTATGTCTATCAGAGGGATCTTGTGCTTGTGTGGGAGTTCTTAGTGGTCACCCATTCTCGCATTCACTTTCATCCAGGGCAATTCAATAGGACTCACCCATGTAGAGATCAGATGACGTGACTTCCAGCCACTCTTCTCTACCTTGTGCCCCTGGTCTTGCTGTTTGCTCTGTGGTCACAGACCAAATTCCATGGGGAAACCAGTTATAAGTGTAGAATTCATTCAGGCCGGCTAATTAGGAAAGAGAGCAAAGAAACTGGTTTTCTGGCAGAGGCGATCTTGCTAAAGGTATCTCTGGCATCTGAAGGCGATTTACAAGGATGAAGGTAACATACAGAGAATAGGACGATAACCATGTTGTGGGTGAAAACGCCATCATGGACAAGGCTTACCCTCCAAGCTAAATGTTGATTGGCATTGTCTTGAGTTCCCAACATTCACCAAGTGAAGCTCCTGGGGATCGATTGTTCTGGCAATTCTGGATGATATCAGAAGCGTCCCACTCACAGGGAAATCATCTGTCCAGGATAGGATTTGTGTGTCACGGATGTCTGGATGGAGTTGGCTGGAATGTTGGGGAGGATAAGACTGTAACGTCTACTTAGGGCTTAGAGGGGGCGTAGGAGCAAAGGACAAACTGGAGTAACGGAGAACAGTAGCGAGAAAAGAGGAGCGGGGGCTGGAGGTTTTAGAAGGAATGGGGCAAGGTTTGGCTGGGGAAACCTGTACTTTAGGGCGGCAAGGAGGGACAGCACTACGAACAGGAGGGAAAGAGATAGGCTTCTGAGTTGAGACAGGTGGTCGACGCTGGGGGGTGTTCTGTGGATGAAAAGAGATACACACAAGAGGAAACGGCCTTGGAAAATGAGAGGAGGAAGGAATAGTGTAGATAGGAGGACACCGGAGTTGACAGGAGGAAGGAAAAGAGTGGGTAGGTGGAGCTCCGGGTCAAGAGGAGGAAGGAATAGAGTGGGTAGGTGGAGCCCGGGGTCCTGAGGAGGAAGGAAAAGAGTGGGTAGGTGGAGCCCGGGGTGGAGAGGAGGAAGGAATAGAGTGCTTAGGTGGAGCCTGGTGTTGAGAACAAGAAATCCGAGGCAGCTTTTTTGTCATTTCTCCAACAGCGTTTGGCTAGTTACTCATCTTGACCAAATGAGTAACTGGACATAAGCTCAGACTTACCCCATTATTTATGTCCCAAGCCAGGACGCGCTCATCTCCTGGCTCAATGCCAATTATGATATGTGTGTGCCCCTCCCTCTGGGCATGTCAGCAGGCTCAGCAGGCAGGGGCATGTCCCCGGGTGCGAGGTTGGAGAGTGATCCCAGGAAATAGCAGACAGAAGAAATGTCATAGGAGTCCCTAGGCCTTGGGAGAACATGTAGTGTTGCCCCTCAGGAGGCAAAGATCGATCAAAGGGCTGTGCTGCAGTCAGGGGCTGGGCACCAAGAGAATGCATCGGAAGCAGGTGTGGGTAAAGTGGGAAGTGCATGCCTCCAGCTACTTAACTAATTTCCTTCTCCGAAGCCCTCTTACATCACTTAGATCACTCCAAGAATATCAGTGATATTATTAAGACTTCCAGGTGAATACCTGGAAAACCTCCTGTTTCCTTAGACGGCTTCATGATTTCCTCTTTCTTGAATCTCCTGGCTTGAACTGTAACCTGGATTTTCCATGAAAATACTGTTTCCTTTGTGTATGCCTTAAAACGGAACCCTTCCTCCCAAACTCTACAGTTCTTCGAGGTGCGGATGTAGAGTATTTTCCTTGTTTCTTCTGACACCTTCAAGCTATTATTCCTCATCCTCCTTAGGAAATCTCTTGTTCCATAGAAACTCTGCTACTCACCATTTCCCTGGCACTCCAGATCTTGATTCCCGTTTTTTCTATGAAAAACTTGCGCTTTTCTCCAAGTCTTAGTCTGAGTCCATCACCATTTTTTTAAAATTTTGATTTATTTGAGAGTGAGTTACTCAGAGAGAGAGAGAGTCAGAGTATGACAGTGAGAGCAGGAGGGAGGGAGAGAGAGAGAGAGGGTGAGAGGAAGGGAAGGAGAGAGAGAGTAGAAGCAGTTTGTGAGAAGGAGAACAAGCTGCGGAGGGGCAGAGGGAGAAGTTGAAGGAGATGTCCCACTCAGTGTGGAGTGTGACATGTGGCTTGATCCAAGGAACCCAGGATCATGATCTGGAGCAGAGGCAGATGCTCAATGCACTGAGCAACCCTGGCACCCCTTGAGTCCATCATCTTGAGTGACGTCAGCGTCCATGCAGAGGATCCCTTTGAATCTAAGGTGTCCATGTAGATTCAATGCTTCGGCTTCTCCTTTGATTTCCTTATCAATAATATCCACCCATCCATTCTACGTCAGCTGCTTATGGCCATACCTAGTGTTTTCCAGTACCCACGAATTATCCCACTTCTGAAATCATGTACTCATACATTGCATTTTCTGACTACTACTTCCTGAGCTTACAATGTAATCACTGAATTGTCACTACTTCAAGGGAACTACACCACTGACCCTTCCTTTCGTATCTAGAATACTCTGCTCACCCACTTCAGAACTATGATGCCTAATTTCAATGATTTTCTTACCAAAGCCTATGCTCTCTTGGGGATCTCTTTATTCTGCTGTCTTGGGCAGAAAATCCCCAGTAGGAGAGATTACAACGAGTTGACATTCTGATGTTGATGAATGCCGCTGGAAAAAAATGTCATACAGCAAGGAAGGTACAAAACAATACCCATAATTCTCAATACGCGGAAGACTGTTCATGGTGAGATTTTTTATTAGAGTTAGAGAAATATGCGAGACAACCTTAATGCACGTCAATAAGGACTTAGGCCAATTGAGGTGCAGCCATGAGAAACTGCTCCCCAACACTTGCCATCAGGGAACTACGAATCGATCCCACAATGAGATACCACGTCACACCCGTGAGAATGGGGAGAATTAACAAGGCACGAAACCACAAATGTTGGAGAGGATGTGGAAAAAGGGGAACACTCCTGCACTGTTGGTGGGATAGGAAACTCGTGTATCCACTCTAGAAAAGTTTGAGGAGGTTCCTCAAAGAGTTAAAACTATATCTGCACTCCGACACATCAATTGCACTGCTGGGGATTTACCGCAGAGATACAGATGCAATGAAACGCCAGGACACCCGCACCACGATGTTTCTAGCAGCAATGTCCACAAGAGCCAAACGGTCGAAGGAGCCTCGGTGTCCTTTGAAGGATGAATGGATAAAGAAGATGTGGTGTATGTATACAATGGAATATTCCTCAGCCATTAGAAACGACAAATACCCACCATTTGCTTCGACGTGGATGGAACTGGAGGGTATTATGCTGAGTGAAATAATTCAATCCGAGAAGGACAAACATTCTAGTGTCTCATTCGTTTGTGGAATATAAAAATAGTGAAAGGGAACCAAGGGGAAAGGAGAAAAATGAGTGGGAAATATCAGAAAGGGAGGCAGAACATGAGAGACTGGTAACTCTGGGAAACAACCTGGGGGGGGGGTGACTGGATGAAGGCGACTGAGGGGGGCGCTTAATGGGATAAGCACTGGGTGTTGTTCTATATTTTGGCAAATTGAACACCAATAGAAAATGAATTTATATTAAAAAAACGATGGTGCGGACAATCCTAGAATACGAAAAGGAAATGTGCAGGTGTTCAAAAAACAACGGAGAGATAAGCACTTGAGGTTATGTTAATGGCAGTCGAGGACACGGTGGTGTGCAGACGATGAAATTTGTTAACTGCTGGGGCTTGGTTTTTGCTGCTTTTCTGGAAGTAAAACAACTGTCGTTGCTACGAATTGGAAAGGTCTCTGACTGGTATCTGAGTTAAACATGATTTCCCCTGAGATACTAAAATCCTGTGCCTGGGATGCCTGGGTGGCTCAAACGCCGTGCCTTTGGATCAGGGGTTGATCCTGGGGACCTGGGATTGAGTTCCGCATCGGGCACCCTGAAGGGAGTCTGCGTCTCCCTCTGCCTGTGTCACTGCGTCTCTCTGTGCGTCTCTCATGGCGAAATAAATAAAATCTTAAAACCAAAATAAAAGAAATCCTGTGCCTACCGCTTGCCCTGGTTTTGAGTCCAAAATGTGAACTACGTGATATAGAAATCTACAGCCAAAATGAAACTGGTTTTAGGTCCATGTGACCTCTGACGCGTTAGATACAAAATCTATCACGCTGTAGGAGCACCACCATGGTCCGGGTCACAAGGAGAGCCCCGCTGAAGGTGAGATCACATTGCAAAATTAGGAAACAGACGAGCAAAAAATCCATGTGAGGGATGGACAACAGGTATAAAAAAGGGAGGGGCATAGTACACAAACATTTCACCAATAATTTCATGTCATGAAAGGCGTAGAACAAAACCTTGAAATTCTAATAAAACGTACTAGACACTGAAGAACAGATGTCAAAACAAACAACGAAACCAACCCCAGAGAGAAAAATGGAGTCACTGAGATAAAGAAATCAGTGGATAGTATACACTTAAGACGGACACTACCTACTTCTTAAAGATTGTATATATTTAGTCACAAGAGACACACAGAGAGACACCTAGAGACACAGGCAGGGGGAATGCAAGCTCGAGGCAGGGAGGGGGATGTGCGGCTCGATCCCAGGACTCCAGGATCACGCCCTGGGCCGAAGGCAGATGCTAAACCGCTGGGCCACGCAGCCATGCCCAAGATGAGGGATTTGAGCCAGTGCGTGCGGGCAGAACAATGTGAGACTCCACAAAGGAAAGGTCCGGCTGACGCTTGAAAGTCATCTTTATTTATCCACGCAGCACACAGGCTGGGTTTCAGGAACGAGGCTGAGATGGGCGCTGAACCCTCCGTGTGGCGATCATCTTCTCCCTAGCTCCACACTTTAGCTTTGTGGAGCGCGATATCACTGTGCACCCGGACATGGTTCAGCCTGCGGTCATCGCGTTCCGGGATGACCCAGAGAGGAGATCGTGGGCATCAGAAGGCCTCCCCAAGGGCGGGAGGGCGACTTGGGTTCAAAGTCCGTGGGGCCTGGGCCAGCACACCCCAGGGGCTCAGCACACGATCACAGGATGAAAGAATGGACGTCCTTGACGTGGTTACACGGAGAAGCAACAGCAAGCGCCCTGACGCGTCCATCTTAGAGAAGCTGTAAGATGAACTTACACAATTAACTGAATGGATACATTTTCCTCAAATTTACCAGGAGGGCGGAAGTCGCAGGTGTTTGAGTGTGGCTTCCCCAGTGTCCCCACATTGGGAGTGGTGTGGTCTCATGTCCAGGATGGGGGGCGGAAGCTTTGCTATTGGAGTGGGGGGCAGGGGGCCCTAAGTTATATTGGGGCTGATGGAGCTCTCTCAGGCTCAGCTCCCCTTGTGGAGGTTGGGCGTCCCCGCTGGACCCTTTGGTCTCCCAGTCTGCTCTCCCCGGGGTGATGCCCCACAGGCGAAGAGAAGCTCCAGTAAATGAGGAGCTTTTTACTAAGGCCTTCCTTCCTTCCGTCTCTCCCTCCTGCCTTCCCTGCATAATTCCTTCCTTCCTTCCTTTCTTCCTTCCTTCCTTCCTTCCTTCCTTCCTTCCTTCCTTCCGTACTTTCTTTCCCCTCCCTCCTTCCTTCCTTCCATCCCTTCTTGCTTCCTCCCTTCCTCTCTCGGCTTTGGTCCACACCTCCCTCCCTCCCTTGCTTTCTTAGAACAAAGCTCTTTAACCCAATTCCCCCGAGGCAGCCCTGTTGGAGAGACACCTGCCCGGGCTAGAGATGTAGAAAGGGGTGAGAGGGCCACGCCCCACAAAAGCAAGGTAGAAAGGCAAGAGGTATGGAATTTTGGCTCTTGTGGTGAGTCTGGTATCCGGTAGCAAAACTATTCTTACCAGTTCTTAAAGGAGTCATGGGTTTTCTTGGCTCTTTGGCCTGTCGTTGCAAAGTATCATCAGCTTCTGACGAATCCTAAAGATATGTGTTAGAATTTTGATTGAGATTCCACTGAATCTACATACTGCTTTATGAAGACCATTTTAATATATATATATACAAATATATATATATATATATTATATATATCATCCGTTTATTTGATGCTTTCATCTGGAAAGGATATGGATGTATCCTTCTAGGCTTGGTGCCTGCCATTTTCTGGGATTCACAGGTTCAAGGGTCAGTGCTTCAATGAGATCATAATGGGGGGGGGCCTTTTTTTGCAAGAGGCATTTCTCAAAGGCAAACTTCCCTAGTCCATTTCCACAAATCCTAGGGTGCAGAACAATAGAGTCTTGTAGGAACCAGACCAAAGAACCTTGAATCCTTCTATGTCTATCAGAGGGATCTTGTGCTTGTGTGGGAGTTCTTAGTGGTCACCCATTCTCGCATTCACTTTCATCTAGGGCAATTCAATAGGACTCACCCATGTAGAGATCAGATGACGTGACTTCCAGCCACTCTTCTCTACCTTGTGCCCCTGGTCTTGCTGTTTGCTCTGTGGTCACAGACCAAATTCCATGGGGAAACCAGTTATAAGTGTAGAATTCATTCAGGCCGGCTAATTAGGAAAGAGAGCAAAGAAACTGGTTTTCTGGCAGAGGCGATCTTGCTAAAGGTATCTCTGGCATCTGAAGGCGGTTTACAAGGATGAAGGTAACATACAGAGAATAGGACGATAACCATGTTGTGGGTGAAAACGCCATCACGGACAAGGCTTACCCTCCAAGCTAAATGTTGATTGGCATTGTCCTGAGTTCCCAACATTGACCAAGTGAAGCTCCTGGGGATCGATTGTTCTGGCAATTCTGGATGATATCAGAAGCGTCCCACTCACAGGGAAATCATCTCTCCAGATAGGATTTGTGTGTCACGGATGTCTGGATGGAGTTGGCTGGAATGTTGGGGAGGATAAGACTTTAACGTCTACTTAGGGCTTAGAGGGGGCGAAGGAGCAAAGGACAAACTGGAGTAACGGAGAACAGTAGCGAGAAAAGAGGAGCGGGGGCTGGAGGTTTTAGAAGGAATGGGGCAAGGTTTGGCTGGGGAAACCTGTACTTTAGGGCGGCAAGGAGGGACAGCACTACGAACAGGAGGGAAAGAGATAGGCTTCTGAGTTGAGACAGGTGGTCGACGCTGGGGAGTGTTCTGTGGATGAAAAGAGTTACACACAAGAGGAAACGGCCTTGGAAAATGAGAGGAGGAAGGAATAGAGTAGATAGGGGGACACCTGAGTTGAGGGGAGGAAGGAATAGAGTGGGTAGGTGGAGCCCGGGGTCGTAGGGAGGAAGGAAAAGAGTGGGTAGTCGGAGCTCCTGGTCGAGAGGAGGAAGGAATAGAGTGGGTAGGTGGAGCCTGGGGTCGTGAGGAGGAAGGAAAAGAGTGGGTAGGTGGAGCCCGGGGTGGAGAGGAGGAAGGAATAGAGTGCGTAGGTGGAGCCTGGGGTTGAGAACAAGAAATCCGAGGCAGCTTTTTTGTCATTTCTCCAACAGCGTTTGGCTAGTTACTCATCTTGACCAAATGAGTAACTGGACATAAGCTCAGACTTACCCCATTATTTATGTCCCAAGCCAGGCCGCGCATCATCTCCTGGCTCAATGCCCATTATGATATGTGTGTGCCCCTCCCTCTGGGCACGTCAGCAGGCTCAGCAGGCAGGGGCATGGCCCCGGGTGCGAGGTTGGAGAGTGATCCCAGGAAATAGCAGACAGAAGAGATGTCATAGGAGTCCCTAGGCCTTGGGAGAACATGTAGTGTTGCCCCTCAGGAGGCAAAGAACTATCAAAGGGCTGTGCTGCAGTCAGGGGCTGGGCACCAAGAGAATGCATCTGAAGCAGGAGTGGGTAATGTGGGAAGTGCATGCCTCCAGCTACTTAACTAATTTCCTTCTCCGAAGCCCTCTTACATCACTTAGATCACTACAAGAATATCAGTGATATTATTAAGACTTCCAGGTGAATACCTGGAAAACTTCCTGTTTCCTTAGACGGTTTCATGATTTCCTGTTTCTTGAATCTCCTGGCTTTAACCGTAACCTGGATTTTCCATGAAAATACTGTTTCCTTTGTGTATGCCTTAAATAGGGACCCTTCCTCCCAAACTCTACAGGTCTTCGAAGTGCGGATGTAGAGTATTTTCCTTGTTTCTTCTGACACCTTCAAGCTATTATTCCTCATCCTCCTTAGGAAATCTCTTGTTCCATAGAAACTCTGCTACTCACCATTTCCCTGGCACTCCAGATCTTGATTCCCGTTTTTTCTATGAAAAACTTGCGCTTTTCCCCAAGTCTTAGTCTTGAGTCCATCACCATTTTTAAAAAATTTTGATTTATTAGAGAGAGTTAGTCAGAGAGAGAGAGAGTCAGAGTATGACAGTGAGAGCAGGAGGGAGAGAGAGAGAGAGGGAGAGAGGGAGGGAGGGAGAGAGAGAGTAGAGGAAGTTTGTGAGAGAGAGAACAAGCTGCGGAGGGGCAGAGGGAGAAGTCGAAGGAGATGTCCCACTCAGTGTGGAGTGTGACATGTGGCTTGATCCCAGGAACCCAGGATCATGATCTGGAGCAGAGGCAGATGCTCAACGCACTGAGCAACCCTGGCACCCCTTGAGTCCGTCATCTTGAGTGACGTCAGCGTCCATGCAGAGGATCCCTTTGAATCTAAGGTGTCCATGTAGATTCAATGCTTCGGCTTCTCCGTTGATTTCCTTATCAATAATATCCACCCATCCATTCTACCTCAGCTGCTTATGGCCATACCTAGTGTTTTCCAGTACCCACGAATTATCCCACTTCTGAAATCACGTACTCATACATTGCATTTTCTGACTACTACTTCCTGAGCTTACAATGTAATCACAGAATTGTCACTACTTCAAGGGGACTACAACCACTGACCCTTCCTTTCGTATCTAGATTTCTCTGCTCACCCACTTCAGAACTATGATTCCTAATTTCAATGATTTTCTTACCAAAGCCTATGCTCTCTTGGGGATCTCTTTATTCTGCTGTCTTGGGCAGAAAATCCCCAGTAGGAGAGATTACAACGATTTGACATTCTGATGTTGATGAATGCCGTTTGGAAAAAATGTCATACAGCAAGGAAGATACAAAATAATACCCATAATTCTCAATACGCGTAAGACTGTTCATGGTGAGATTTTTTATTAGAGTTAGAGAAATATGCGAGACAACCTTAATGCATGTCAATAAGGACTTAGGCAAATTGAGGTGTAGCCATGAGAAACTGCTCCCCAACACTTGCCATCAGGGAACTACGAATCGATCCCACAATGAGATACCACCTCACACCCGTGAGAATGGGGAGAATTAACAAGGCATGAAACCACAAATGTTGGAGAGGACGTGGAAAAAGGGGAACCCTTCTGCATAGTTGGTTGGATAGGAAACTCGTGCATCCACTCTAGAAAAGTTTGCGGAGGTTCCTCAAAGAGTTAAAACTAGATCTGCACTCCGACCCATCAATTGCACTGCTGGGGATTTACCGCAGAGATACAGATGCAATGAAACGCCAGGACACCCGGCACCACGATGTTTCTAGCAGCAATGTCCACAAGAGCCAAACGGTCGAAGGAGCCTCGGTGTCCTTTGAAGGATGAATGGATAAAGAAGATGTGGTGTATGTATACAATGGAATATTCCTCAGCCATTAGAAACGACAAATACCCACCATTTGCTTCGACGTGGCTGGAACTGGAGGGTATTATGCTGAGTGAAATAATTCAATCCGAGAAGGACAAACATTCTAGTGTCTCATTCATTTGTGGAATATAAAAATAGTGAAAGGGAAGAAAGGGGAACGGAGAAAAATGAGTCGGAAATATCAGAAAGGGAGGCAGAACATGAGAGACTGGTAACTCTGGGAAACAACCTGGGGGGGGGGGGTGACTGGATGAAGGCCACTGAGGGGGGCGCTTAATGGGATGAGCACTGGGTGTTGTTCTATATGTTGGCAAATTGAACACCAATAAAAAATGAATTTATATTAAAAAAAAGGATGGTGCAGCCAATCCTGGAATACGAAAAGGAAATGTGCAGGTGTCCAAAAAACAACGGAGAGATAAGCAATTGAGGTTATGTTAATGGCAGTCGAGGACACGGTGGTGTGCAGCCGATGAAATTTGTTAACTGCTGGGGCTTGGTTTTTGCTGCTTTTCTGGAAGTAAAACAACTGTCGTTGCTACGAATTGGAAAGGTCTCTGACTGGTATCTGAGTTAAACATGATTTCCCCTGAGATACTAAAATCCTGTGCCTGGGATGCCTGGGTGGCTCAAACGCTGTGCTTCTGCCTTTGGATCAGGGGTTGATCCTGGGAACCTGGGATTGAGTTCCGCATCGGGCACCCTGAAGGGAGTCTGCGTCTCCCTCTGCCTGTGTCACTGCGTCTCTCTGTGCGTCTCTCATGGCGAAATAAATAAAATCTTAAAACCAAAATAAAAGAAATCCTGTGCCTACCGCTTGCCCTGGTTTTGAGTCCAAAATGTGAACTACGTGATATAGAAATCCACAGCCAAAAATGAAACTGGTTTTAGGTCCATGTGACCTCTGACGCGTTAGATACAAAATCTATCACGCTGTAGGAGCACCACCATGGTCCGGGTCACAAGGAGAGCCCCGCTGAAGGTGAGATCACATTGCAAAATTAGGAAACAGACGAGCAAAAAATCCATGTGAGGGATGGACAACAGGTATAAAAAAGGGAGGGGCATAGTACACAAACATTTCACCAATAATTTCATGTCATGAAAGGCGTAGAACAAAACCTTGAAATTCTAATAAAACGTACTAGACACTGAAGAACAGATGCCAAAACAAACAACGAAACCAACCCCAGAGAGAAAAATGGAGTCACTGAGATAAAGAAATCAGTGGATAGTATACACTTAAGACGGACACTATGTACTTCTTAAAGATTGTATATATTTAGTCACAAGAGACACACAGAAAGACAGGTAGAGACACAGGCAGGGGGAATGCAGGCTCGAGGCAGGGAGCCATAAGTGCGGCTCAATCCCGGGACACCAGGATCACGCCCTGGGCCGAAGGCAGGTGCTAAAACGCTGGGCCACGCAGCCATGCGCAAGATGAGGGATTTGAGCCAGTGCGTGCGGGCAGAACAATGTGAGACTCCACAAAGGAAAGGTCCGACTGACGCTTGAAAGTCATCTTTATTTATCCACGCAGCACACAGGCTGGGTTTCAGGAACGAGGCTGAGATGGGCGCTGAACCCTCCGTGTGGCGATCATCTTCTCCCAAGCTCCACACTTTAGCTTTGTGGAGCGCGATATCACTGTGCACCCGGACATGGTTCAGCCTGCGGTCATCACGTTCCGCGATGACCCAGAGAGGAGATCGTGGGCATCAGAAGGCCTCCCCAAGGGCGGGAGGGCGACTTGGGTTCAAAGTCCGTGGGGCCTGGGCCAGCACACCCCAGGGGCTCAGCACACGATCACAGGATGAAAGAATGGACGTCCTTGACGTGGTTACACGGAGAAGCAACAGCAAGCGCCCTGACGCGTCCATCTTAGAGAAGCTGTAAGATGAACTTACACAATTAACTGAATGGATACATTTTCCTCAAATTTACCAGGAGGGCGGAAGTCGCAGGTGTTTGAGTGTGGCTTCCCCAGTGTCCCCACATTGGGAGTGGTGTGGTCTCATGTCCAGGATGGGGGGCGGAAGCTTTGCTATTGGAGTGGGGGGCAGGGGGCCCTAAGTTACATTGGGGCTGATGGAGCTCTCTCAGGCTCAGCTCCCCTTGTGGAGGTTGGGCGTCCCCGCTGGACCCTTTGGTCTCCCAGTCTGCTCTCCTCGGGGTGATGCCCCACAGGCGAAGAGAAGCTCCAGTAAATGAGGAGCTTTTGAAGGGAGAAGAAATGTTGGGAAATATCAGGAAGGGAGACAGAACCTAAAGACTCCTAACTCGGGGAAACGAACTAGGGGTGGTGGAGGGGGAGGAGGGTGGGTGTTGGAGGGGAATGGGTGACGGGCACTGAGGTGGACACTTGACGGGATGAGCACTGGGTGTTTTTTTGTATGTTGGTAAATTGAACACCAATAAAAATTAATTTAAAAAAAATGAGGAGCTTTTTACTAAGGCCTTCCTTCCTTCCGTCTCTCCCTCCTGCCTTCCCTGCCTAATTCCTTCCTTCCTTCCTTCCTTCCTTCCTTCCTTCCTTCCTTCCTTCCTTTCTTCCTTCCTTTCTTCCTTCCTTCCTTCCTTCCTTCCGTACTTTCGTTCCCCTCCCTCCTTCCTTCCTTCCATCCCTTCTTGCTTCCTCCCTTCCTCTCTCGCCTTTGGTCCACACCTCCCTCCCTCCCTTGCTTTCTTAGAACAAAGCTTTTTACCCCAATTCCCCCGAGGCAGCCCTGTTGGAGAGACACCTGTCCGGACTAGAGATGTAGAAAGGGGTGAGAGGGCCACGCCCCACAAAAGCAAGGTAGAAAGGCAAGAGGTATGGAATTTTGGCTCTTGTGGTGAGTCTGGTATCCGGTAGCAAAACTATTCTTACCAGTTCTTAAAGGAGTCATGGGTATTCTTGGCTCTTTGGCCTGTCGTTGCAAAGTATCATCAGCTTCTGACGAATCCTAAAGATATGTGTTAGAATTTTGATTGAGATTCCACTGAATCTACATACTGCTTTATGAAGACCATTTTAATATATATATATACAAATAAATATATATATTATATATATATAGATAGATATAGATGTAGATATAGATATATATCATCCGTTTATTTGATGCTTTCATCTGGAAAGGATATGGATGTATCCTTCTAGGCTTTGGTGCCTACCATTTTCTGGAATTCAGAGGTTCAAGGGTCAGTGCTTCAATGAGATCATAATGGGGGGGCCCCCTTCTTTTTTGCAAGAGGCATTTCGCGAAGGCAAAATTCCCTAGTCCATTTCCACAAATCCTAGGGTGCAGAACAATAGAGTCTTGTAGGAACCAGACCAAAGAACCTTGTATCCTTCTATGTCTATCAGAGGGGTCTTGTGATTGTTTGGGAGTTCTTAGAGGTCACCCATTCTCGCATTCGCTTTCATCCAGGGCAATTCAATAGGACTCACCCATGTAGAGATCAGATGACGTGACTTCCAGCCACTCTTCTATACCTTGTGCCCCTGGTCTTGCTGTTTGCTCTGTGGTCACAGACCAAATTCCATGGGGAAACCAGTTATAAGTGTAGAATTCATTCAGGCCGGCTAATTAGGAAAGAGAGGAAAGAAACTGGTTTTCTGACAGAGGCGATCTTGCTAAAGGTATCTCTGGCATCTGAAGGCGATTTACAAGGATGAAGGTATCATACAGAGAATAGGACGATAACCATGTTGTGGGTGAAAACGCCATCATGGACAAGGCTTACCCTCCAAGCTAAATGTTGATTGGCATTGTCTTGAGTTCCCAACATTCACCAAGTGAAGCTCCTGGGGATCGATTGTTCTGGCAATTCTGGATGGTATCAGAAGCGTCCCACTCACAGGGAAATCATCTGTCCAGGATAGGATTTGTGTGTCACGGATGTCTGGATGGAGTTGGCTGGAATGTTGGGGAGGATAAGACTTTAACGTCTACTTAGGGCTTAGAGGGGGCGTAGGAGCAAAGGACAAACTGGAGTAACGGAGAACAGTAGCGAGAAAAGAGGAGCGGGGGCTGGAGGTTTTAGAAGGAATGGGGCAAGGTTTGGCTGGGGAAACCTGTACTTTAGGGCGGCAAGGAGGGACAGCACTACGAACAGGAGGGAAAGAGATAGGCTTCTGAGTTGAGACAGGTGGTCGATGCTGGGGAGTGTTCTGTGGATGAAAAGAGTTACACACAAGAGGAAACGGCCTTGGAAAATGAGAGGAGGAAGGAATAGAGTAGATAGGGGGACAACGGAGTTGACGGGAGGAAGGAAAAGACTGGGTAGTCGGAACTCCGGGTCGAGAGGAGGAAGGAATAGAGTGGGTAGGTGGAGCCCGGGGTCGTGAGGAGGAAGGAAAAGAGTGGGTAGGTGGAGCCCGGGGTGGAGAGGAGGAAGGAATAGAGTGCGTAGGTGGAGCCTGGGGTTGAGAACAAGAAATCCGAGGCAGCTTTTTTGTCATTTCTCCAACAGCGTTTGGCTAGTTACTCATCTTGACCAAATGAGTAACTGGACATAAGCTCAGACTTACCCCATTATTTATGTCCCAAGCCAGGCCGCGCATCATCTCCTGGCTCAATGCCCATTATGATATGTGTGTGCCCCTCCCTCTGGGCACGTCAGCAGGCTCAGCAGGCAGGGGCATGGCCCCGGGTGCGAGGTTGGAGAGTGATCCCAGGAAATAGCAGACAGAAGAAATGTCATAGGAGTCCCTAGGCCTTGGGAGAACATGTAGTGTTGCCCCTCAGGAGGCAAAGATCGATCAAAGGGCTGTGCTGCAGTCAGGGGCTGGGCACCAAGAGAATGCATCGGAAGCAGGTGTGGGTAAAGTGGGAAGTGCATGCCTCCAGCGACTTAACTAATTTCCTTCTCCGAAGCCCTCTTACATCACTTAGATCACTCCAAGAATATCAGTGATATTATTAAGACTTCCAGTTGAATACCTGGAAAACTTCCTGTTTCCTTAGACGGTTTCATGATTTCCTGTTTCTTGAATCTCCTGGCTTTAACCGTAACCTGGATTTTCCATGAAAATACTGTTTCCTTTGTGTATGCCTTAAATAGGGACCCTTCCTCCCAAACTCTACAGGTCTTCGAGGTGCGGATGTAGATTATTTTCCTTGTTTCTTCTGACACCTTCAAGCTATTATTCCTCATCCTCCTTAGGAAATCTCTTGTTCCATAGAAACTCTGCTACTCACCATTTCCCTGGCACTCCAGATCTTGATTCCCGTTTTTTCTATGAAAAACTTGCGCTTTTCCCCAAGTCTTAGTCTTGAGTCCATCACCATTTTTAAAAAATTTTGATTTATTAGAGAGAGTTAGTCAGAGAGAGAGAGAGTCAGAGTATGACAGTGAGAGCAGGAGGGAGAGAGAGAGAGAGGGAGAGAGGGAGGGAGGGAGAGAGAGAGTAGAGGCAGTTTGTGAGAGAGAGAACAAGCTGCGGAGGGGCAGAGGGAGAAGTCGAAGGAGATGTCCCACTCAGTGTGGAGTGTGACATGTGGCTTGATCCCAGGAACCCAGGATCATGATCTGGAGCAGAGGCAGATGCTCAACGCACTGAGCAACCCTGGCACCCCTTGAGTCCGTCATCTTGAGTGACGTCAGCGTCCATGCAGATGATCCCTTTGAATCTAAGGTGTCCATGTAGATTCAATGCTTCGGCTTCTCCTTTGATTTCCTTATCAATAATATCCACCCATCCATTCTACCTCAGCAGCTTATGGCCATACCTAGTGTTTTCCAGTACCCATGAATTATCCCCCTTCTGAAATCATGTACTCATACATTGCATTTTCTGACTACTACTTCCTGAGCTTACAATGTAATCACTGAATTGTCACTACTTCAAGGGGACTGCAACCACTGACCCTTCCTTTCGTATCTAGATTTCTCTGCTCACCCACTTCAGAACTATGATTCCTAATTTCAATGATTTTCTTACCAAAGCCTATGCTCTCTTGGGGATCTCTTTATTCTGCTGTCTTGGGCAGAAAATCCCCAGTAGGAGAGATTACAACGATTTGACATTCTGATGTTGATGAATGCCGTTTGGAAAAAATGTCATACAGCAAGGAAGATACAAAATAATACCCATAATTCTCAATACGCGTAAGACTGTTCATGGTGAGATTTTTTATTAGAGTTAGAGAAATATGCGAGACAACCTTAATGCACGTCAATAAGGACTTAGGCAAATTGAGGTGTAGCCATGAGAAACTGCTCCCCAACACTTGCCATCAGGGAACTACGAATCGATCCCACAATGAGATACCACCTCACACCCGTGAGAATGGGGAGAATTAACAAGGCATGAAACCACAAATGTTGGAGAGGACGTGGAAAAAGGGGAACCCTTCTGCATAGTTGGTTGGATAGGAAACTCGTGCATCCACTCTAGAAAAGTTTGCGGAGGTTCCTCAAAGAGTTAAAACTAGATCTGCACTCCGACCCATCAATTGCACTGCTGGGGATTTACCGCAGAGATACAGATGCAATGAAACGCCAGGACACCCGGCACCACGATGTTTCTAGCAGCAATGTCCACAAGAGCCAAACGGTCGAAGGAGCCTCCGTGTCCTTTGAAGGATGAATGGATAAAGAAGATGTGGTGTATGTATACAATGGAATATTCCTCAGCCATTAGAAACGACAAATACCCACCATTTGCTTCGACGTGGATGGAACTGGAGGGTATTATGCTGAGTGAAATAATTCAATCCGAGAAGGACAAACATTCTAGTGTCTCATTCGTTTGTGGAATATAAAAATAGTGAAAGGGAACAAAGGGGAAAGGAGAAAAATGAGTGGGAAATATCAGAAAGGGAGGCAGAACATGAGAGACTGGTAACTCTGGGAAACAACCTGGGGAGGGCGGTGACTGGATGAAGGCCACTGAGGGGGGCGCTTAATGGGATGAGCACTGGGTGTTGTTCTATATGTTGGCAAATTGAACACCAATAAAGAATGAATTTATATTAAAAAAAACGATGGTGCAGCCAATCCTGGAATACGAAAAGGAAATGTGCAGGTGTTCAAAAAACAACGGAGAGATAAGCACTTGAGGTTATGTTAATGGCAGTCGAGGACACGGTGGTGTGCAGACGATGAAATTTGTTAACTGCTGGGGCTTGGTTTTTGCTGCTTCTCTGGAAGTAAAACAACTGTCGTTGCTACGAATTGGAAAGGTCTCTCACTGGTATCTGAGTTAAACATGATTTCCCCTGAGATACTAAAATCCTGTGCCTGGGATGCCTGGGTGGCTCAAACGCCGTGCTTCTGCCTTTGGATCAGGGGTTGATCCTGGGGACCTGGGATTGAGTTCCGCATCGGGCACCCTGAAGGGAGTCTGCGTCTCCCTCTGCCTGTGTCACTGCGTCTCTCTGTGCGTCCCTCATGGCGAAATAAATAAAATCTTAAAACCAAAATAAAAGAAATCCTGTGCCTACCGCTTGCCCTGGTTTTGAGTCCAAAATGTGAACTACATGATATAGAAATCTACAGCCAAAATGAAACTGGTTTTAGGTCCATGTGACCTCTGACGCGTTAGATACAAAATCTATCACGCTGTAGGAGCACCACCATGGTCCGGGTCACAAGGAGATCCCCGCTGAAGGTGAGATCACATTGCAAAATTAGGAAACAGACTAGCAAAGAATCCATGTGAGGGATGGACAACAGGTATAAAAAAGGGAGGGGCATAGTACACAAACATTTCACCAATAATTTCATGTCATGAAAGGCGTAGAACAAAACCTTGAAATTCTAATAAAACGTACTAGACACTGAAGAACAGATGTCAAAACAAACAACGAAACCAACCCCAGAGAGAAAAATGGAGTCACTGAGATAAAGAAATCAGTGGATAGTATACACTTAAGACGGACACTACCTACTTCTTAAAGATTGTATATATTTAGTCACAAGAGACACACAGAGAGACTGGTAGAGACACAGGCAGGGGGAATGCAAGCTCGAGGCAGGGAGGGGGATGTGCGGCTCGATCCCAGGACTCCAGGATCACGCCCTGGGCCGAAGGCAGATGCTAAACCGCTGGGCCACGCAGCCATGCCCAAGATGAGGGATTTGAGCCAGTGCGTGCGGGCAGAACAATGTGAGACTCCACAAAGGAAAGGTCCGACTGACGCTTGAAAGTCATCTTTATTTATCCACGCAGCACACAGGCTGGGTTTCAGGAACGAGGCTGAGATGGGCGCTGAACCCTCCGTGTGGCGATCATCTTCTCCCAAGCTCCACACTTTAGCTTTGTGGAGCGCGATATCACTGTGCACCCGGACATGGTTCAGCCTGCGGTCATCACGTTCCGCGATGACCCAGAGAGGAGATCGTGGGCATCAGAAGGCCTCCCCAAGGGCGGGAGGGCGACTTGGGTTCAAAGTCCGTGGGGCCTGGGCCAGCACACCCCAGGGGCTCAGCACACGATCACAGGATGAAAGAATGGACGTCCTTGACGTGGTTACACGGAGAAGCAACAGCAAGCGCCCTGACGCGTCCATCTTAGAGAAGCTGTAAGATGAACTTACACAATTAACTGAATGGATACATTTTCCTCAAATTTACCAGGAGGGCGGAAGTCGCAGGTGTTTGAGTGTGGCTTCCCCAGTGTCCCCACATTGGGAGTGGTGTGGTCTCATGTCCAGGATGGGGGGCGGAAGCTTTGCTATTGGAGTGGGGGGCAGGGGGCCCTAAGTTACATTGGGGCTGATGGAGCTCTCTCAGGCTCAGCTCCCCTTGTGGAGGTTGGGCGTCCCCGCTGGACCCTTTGGTCTCCCAGTCTGCTCTCCTCGGGGTGATGCCCCACAGGCGAAGAGAAGCTCCAGTAAATGAGGAGCTTTTTACTAAGGCCTTCCTTCCTTCCGTCTCTCCCTCCTGCCTTCCCTGCCTAATTCCTTCCTTCCTTCCTTTCTTCCTTCCTTTCTTCCTTCCTTTCTTCCTTCCTTCCTTCCTTCCTTCCTTCCTTCCTTCCTTCCGTACTTTCTTTCCCCTCCCTCCTTCCTTCCTTCCATCCCTTCTTGCTTCCTCCCTTCCTCTCTCGCCTTTGGTCCACACCTCCCTCCCTCCCTTGCTTTCTTAGAACAAAGCTCTTTAACCCAATTCCCCCGAGGCAGCCCTGTTGGAGAGACACGTGCCCGGAGTAGAGATGTAGAAAGGGGTGAGAGGGTCACGCCCCACAAAAGCAAGGTAGAAAGGCAAGAGGTATGGAATTTTGGCTCTTGTGGTGAGTCTGGTATCCGGTAGCAAAACTATTCTTACCAGCTCTTAAAGGAGTCATGGGTATTCTTGGCTCTTTGGCCTGTCGTTGCAAAGTATCATCAGCTTCTGACGAATCCTAAAGATATGTGTTAGAATTTTGATTGAGATTCCACTGAATCTCCATACTGCTTTATGAAGACCATTTTAATATATATATATACAAATAAATATATATATATTATATATATCATCCGTTTATTTGATGCTTTCATCTGGAAAGGATATGGATGTATCCTTCTAGGCTTGGTGCCTGCCATTTTCTGGGATTCAGAGGTTCAAGGGTCAGTGCTTCAATGAGATCATAATGGGGGGGGGGGGCCTTTTTTTGCAAGAGGCATTTCTCAAAGGCAAACTTCCCTAGTCCATTTCCACAAATCCTAGGGTGCAGAACAATAGAGTCTTGTAAGAACCAGACCAAAGAACCTTGAATCCTTCTATGTCTATCAGAGGGATCTTGTGCTTGTGTGGGAGTTCTTAGTGGTCACCCATTCTCGCATTCACTTTCATCCAGGGCAATTCAATAGGACTCACCCATGTAGAGATCAGATGACGTGACTTCCAGCCACTCTTCTCTACCTTGTGCCCCTGGTCTTGCTGTTTGCTCTGTGGTCACAGACCAAATTCCATGGGGAAACCAGTTATAAGTGTAGAATTCATTCAGGCCGGCTAATTAGGAAAGAGAGCAAAGAAACTGGTTTTCTGGCAGAGGCGATCTTGCTAAAGGTATCTCTGGCATCTGAAGGCGATTTACAAGGATGAAGGTAACATACAGAGAATAGGACGATAACCATGTTGTGGGTGAAAACGCCATCATGGACAAGGCTTACCCTCCAAGCTAAATGTTGATTGGCATTGTCTTGAGTTCCCAACATTCACCAAGTGAAGCTCCTGGGGATCGATTGTTCTGGCAATTCTGGATGATATCAGAAGCGTCCCACTCACAGGGAAATCATCTGTCCAGGATAGGATTTGTGTGTCACGGATGTCTGGATGGAGTTGGCTGGAATGTTGGGGAGGATAAGACTGTAACGTCTACTTAGGGCTTAGAGGGGGCGTAGGAGCAAAGGACAAACTGGAGTAACGGAGAACAGTAGCGAGAAAAGAGGAGCGGGGGCTGGAGGTTTTAGAAGGAATGGGGCAAGGTTTGGCTGGGGAAACCTGTACTTTAGGGCGGCAAGGAGGGACAGCACTACGAACAGGAGGGAAAGAGATAGGCTTCTGAGTTGAGACAGGTGGTCGACGCTGGGGGGTGTTCTGTGGATGAAAAGAGATACACACAAGAGGAAACGGCCTTGGAAAATGAGAGGAGGAAGGAATAGTGTAGATAGGAGGACACCGGAGTTGACAGGAGGAAGGAAAAGAGTGGGTAGGTGGAGCTCCGGGTCAAGAGGAGGAAGGAATAGAGTGGGTAGGTGGAGCCCGGGGTCCTGAGGAGGAAGGAAAAGAGTGGGTAGGTGGAGCCCGGGGTGGAGAGGAGGAAGGAATAGAGTGCTTAGGTGGAGCCTGGTGTTGAGAACAAGAAATCCGAGGCAGCTTTTTTGTCATTTCTCCAACAGCGTTTGGCTAGTTACTCATCTTGACCAAATGAGTAACTGGACATAAGCTCAGACTTACCCCATTATTTATGTCCCAAGCCAGGACGCGCTCATCTCCTGGCTCAATGCCAATTATGATATGTGTGTGCCCCTCCCTCTGGGCATGTCAGCAGGCTCAGCAGGCAGGGGCATGTCCCCGGGTGCGAGGTTGGAGAGTGATCCCAGGAAATAGCAGACAGAAGAAATGTCATAGGAGTCCCTAGGCCTTGGGAGAACATGTAGTGTTGCCCCTCAGGAGGCAAAGATCGATCAAAGGGCTGTGCTGCAGTCAGGGGCTGGGCACCAAGAGAATGCATCGGAAGCAGGTGTGGGTAAAGTGGGAAGTGCATGCCTCCAGCTACTTAACTAATTTCCTTCTCCGAAGCCCTCTTACATCACTTAGATCACTCCAAGAATATCAGTGATATTATTAAGACTTCCAGGTGAATACCTGGAAAACCTCCTGTTTCCTTAGACGGCTTCATGATTTCCTCTTTCTTGAATCTCCTGGCTTGAACTGTAACCTGGATTTTCCATGAAAATACTGTTTCCTTTGTGTATGCCTTAAAACGGAACCCTTCCTCCCAAACTCTACAGTTCTTCGAGGTGCGGATGTAGAGTATTTTCCTTGTTTCTTCTGACACCTTCAAGCTATTATTCCTCATCCTCCTTAGGAAATCTCTTGTTCCATAGAAACTCTGCTACTCACCATTTCCCTGGCACTCCAGATCTTGATTCCCGTTTTTTCTATGAAAAACTTGCGCTTTTCTCCAAGTCTTAGTCTGAGTCCATCACCATTTTTTTAAAATTTTGATTTATTTGAGAGTGAGTTACTCAGAGAGAGAGAGAGTCAGAGTATGACAGTGAGAGCAGGAGGGAGGGAGAGAGAGAGAGAGGGTGAGAGGAAGGGAAGGAGAGAGAGAGTAGAAGCAGTTTGTGAGAAGGAGAACAAGCTGCGGAGGGGCAGAGGGAGAAGTTGAAGGAGATGTCCCACTCAGTGTGGAGTGTGACATGTGGCTTGATCCAAGGAACCCAGGATCATGATCTGGAGCAGAGGCAGATGCTCAATGCACTGAGCAACCCTGGCACCCCTTGAGTCCATCATCTTGAGTGACGTCAGCGTCCATGCAGAGGATCCCTTTGAATCTAAGGTGTCCATGTAGATTCAATGCTTCGGCTTCTCCTTTGATTTCCTTATCAATAATATCCACCCATCCATTCTACGTCAGCTGCTTATGGCCATACCTAGTGTTTTCCAGTACCCACGAATTATCCCACTTCTGAAATCATGTACTCATACATTGCATTTTCTGACTACTACTTCCTGAGCTTACAATGTAATCACTGAATTGTCACTACTTCAAGGGAACTACACCACTGACCCTTCCTTTCGTATCTAGAATACTCTGCTCACCCACTTCAGAACTATGATGCCTAATTTCAATGATTTTCTTACCAAAGCCTATGCTCTCTTGGGGATCTCTTTATTCTGCTGTCTTGGGCAGAAAATCCCCAGTAGGAGAGATTACAACGAGTTGACATTCTGATGTTGATGAATGCCGCTGGAAAAAAATGTCATACAGCAAGGAAGGTACAAAACAATACCCATAATTCTCAATACGCGGAAGACTGTTCATGGTGAGATTTTTTATTAGAGTTAGAGAAATATGCGAGACAACCTTAATGCACGTCAATAAGGACTTAGGCCAATTGAGGTGCAGCCATGAGAAACTGCTCCCCAACACTTGCCATCAGGGAACTACGAATCGATCCCACAATGAGATACCACGTCACACCCGTGAGAATGGGGAGAATTAACAAGGCACGAAACCACAAATGTTGGAGAGGATGTGGAAAAAGGGGAACACTCCTGCACTGTTGGTGGGATAGGAAACTCGTGTATCCACTCTAGAAAAGTTTGAGGAGGTTCCTCAAAGAGTTAAAACTATATCTGCACTCCGACACATCAATTGCACTGCTGGGGATTTACCGCAGAGATACAGATGCAATGAAACGCCAGGACACCCGCACCACGATGTTTCTAGCAGCAATGTCCACAAGAGCCAAACGGTCGAAGGAGCCTCGGTGTCCTTTGAAGGATGAATGGATAAAGAAGATGTGGTGTATGTATACAATGGAATATTCCTCAGCCATTAGAAACGACAAATACCCACCATTTGCTTCGACGTGGATGGAACTGGAGGGTATTATGCTGAGTGAAATAATTCAATCCGAGAAGGACAAACATTCTAGTGTCTCATTCGTTTGTGGAATATAAAAATAGTGAAAGGGAACCAAGGGGAAAGGAGAAAAATGAGTGGGAAATATCAGAAAGGGAGGCAGAACATGAGAGACTGGTAACTCTGGGAAACAACCTGGGGGGGGGGTGACTGGATGAAGGCGACTGAGGGGGGCGCTTAATGGGATAAGCACTGGGTGTTGTTCTATATTTTGGCAAATTGAACACCAATAGAAAATGAATTTATATTAAAAAAACGATGGTGCGGACAATCCTAGAATACGAAAAGGAAATGTGCAGGTGTTCAAAAAACAACGGAGAGATAAGCACTTGAGGTTATGTTAATGGCAGTCGAGGACACGGTGGTGTGCAGACGATGAAATTTGTTAACTGCTGGGGCTTGGTTTTTGCTGCTTTTCTGGAAGTAAAACAACTGTCGTTGCTACGAATTGGAAAGGTCTCTGACTGGTATCTGAGTTAAACATGATTTCCCCTGAGATACTAAAATCCTGTGCCTGGGATGCCTGGGTGGCTCAAACGCCGTGCCTTTGGATCAGGGGTTGATCCTGGGGACCTGGGATTGAGTTCCGCATCGGGCACCCTGAAGGGAGTCTGCGTCTCCCTCTGCCTGTGTCACTGCGTCTCTCTGTGCGTCTCTCATGGCGAAATAAATAAAATCTTAAAACCAAAATAAAAGAAATCCTGTGCCTACCGCTTGCCCTGGTTTTGAGTCCAAAATGTGAACTACGTGATATAGAAATCTACAGCCAAAATGAAACTGGTTTTAGGTCCATGTGACCTCTGACGCGTTAGATACAAAATCTATCACGCTGTAGGAGCACCACCATGGTCCGGGTCACAAGGAGAGCCCCGCTGAAGGTGAGATCACATTGCAAAATTAGGAAACAGACGAGCAAAAAATCCATGTGAGGGATGGACAACAGGTATAAAAAAGGGAGGGGCATAGTACACAAACATTTCACCAATAATTTCATGTCATGAAAGGCGTAGAACAAAACCTTGAAATTCTAATAAAACGTACTAGACACTGAAGAACAGATGTCAAAACAAACAACGAAACCAACCCCAGAGAGAAAAATGGAGTCACTGAGATAAAGAAATCAGTGGATAGTATACACTTAAGACGGACACTACCTACTTCTTAAAGATTGTATATATTTAGTCACAAGAGACACACAGAGAGACACCTAGAGACACAGGCAGGGGGAATGCAAGCTCGAGGCAGGGAGGGGGATGTGCGGCTCGATCCCAGGACTCCAGGATCACGCCCTGGGCCGAAGGCAGATGCTAAACCGCTGGGCCACGCAGCCATGCCCAAGATGAGGGATTTGAGCCAGTGCGTGCGGGCAGAACAATGTGAGACTCCACAAAGGAAAGGTCCGGCTGACGCTTGAAAGTCATCTTTATTTATCCACGCAGCACACAGGCTGGGTTTCAGGAACGAGGCTGAGATGGGCGCTGAACCCTCCGTGTGGCGATCATCTTCTCCCTAGCTCCACACTTTAGCTTTGTGGAGCGCGATATCACTGTGCACCCGGACATGGTTCAGCCTGCGGTCATCGCGTTCCGGGATGACCCAGAGAGGAGATCGTGGGCATCAGAAGGCCTCCCCAAGGGCGGGAGGGCGACTTGGGTTCAAAGTCCGTGGGGCCTGGGCCAGCACACCCCAGGGGCTCAGCACACGATCACAGGATGAAAGAATGGACGTCCTTGACGTGGTTACACGGAGAAGCAACAGCAAGCGCCCTGACGCGTCCATCTTAGAGAAGCTGTAAGATGAACTTACACAATTAACTGAATGGATACATTTTCCTCAAATTTACCAGGAGGGCGGAAGTCGCAGGTGTTTGAGTGTGGCTTCCCCAGTGTCCCCACATTGGGAGTGGTGTGGTCTCATGTCCAGGATGGGGGGCGGAAGCTTTGCTATTGGAGTGGGGGGCAGGGGGCCCTAAGTTATATTGGGGCTGATGGAGCTCTCTCAGGCTCAGCTCCCCTTGTGGAGGTTGGGCGTCCCCGCTGGACCCTTTGGTCTCCCAGTCTGCTCTCCCCGGGGTGATGCCCCACAGGCGAAGAGAAGCTCCAGTAAATGAGGAGCTTTTTACTAAGGCCTTCCTTCCTTCCGTCTCTCCCTCCTGCCTTCCCTGCATAATTCCTTCCTTCCTTCCTTTCTTCCTTCCTTCCTTCCTTCCTTCCTTCCTTCCTTCCTTCCGTACTTTCTTTCCCCTCCCTCCTTCCTTCCTTCCATCCCTTCTTGCTTCCTCCCTTCCTCTCTCGGCTTTGGTCCACACCTCCCTCCCTCCCTTGCTTTCTTAGAACAAAGCTCTTTAACCCAATTCCCCCGAGGCAGCCCTGTTGGAGAGACACCTGCCCGGGCTAGAGATGTAGAAAGGGGTGAGAGGGCCACGCCCCACAAAAGCAAGGTAGAAAGGCAAGAGGTATGGAATTTTGGCTCTTGTGGTGAGTCTGGTATCCGGTAGCAAAACTATTCTTACCAGTTCTTAAAGGAGTCATGGGTTTTCTTGGCTCTTTGGCCTGTCGTTGCAAAGTATCATCAGCTTCTGACGAATCCTAAAGATATGTGTTAGAATTTTGATTGAGATTACACTGAATCTACATACTGCTTTATGAAGACCATTTTAATATATATATATACAAATATATATATATATATATTATATATATCATCCGTTTATTTGATGCTTTCATCTGGAAAGGATATGGATGTATCCTTCTAGGCTTGGTGCCTGCCATTTTCTGGGATTCACAGGTTCAAGGGTCAGTGCTTCAATGAGATCATAATGGGGGGGGGCCTTTTTTTGCAAGAGGCATTTCTCAAAGGCAAACTTCCCTAGTCCATTTCCACAAATCCTAGGGTGCAGAACAATAGAGTCTTGTAGGAACCAGACCAAAGAACCTTGAATCCTTCTATGTCTATCAGAGGGATCTTGTGCTTGTGTGGGAGTTCTTAGTGGTCACCCATTCTCGCATTCACTTTCATCTAGGGCAATTCAATAGGACTCACCCATGTAGAGATCAGATGACGTGACTTCCAGCCACTCTTCTCTACCTTGTGCCCCTGGTCTTGCTGTTTGCTCTGTGGTCACAGACCAAATTCCATGGGGAAACCAGTTATAAGTGTAGAATTCATTCAGGCCGGCTAATTAGGAAAGAGAGCAAAGAAACTGGTTTTCTGGCAGAGGCGATCTTGCTAAAGGTATCTCTGGCATCTGAAGGCGGTTTACAAGGATGAAGGTAACATACAGAGAATAGGACGATAACCATGTTGTGGGTGAAAACGCCATCACGGACAAGGCTTACCCTCCAAGCTAAATGTTGATTGGCATTGTCCTGAGTTCCCAACATTGACCAAGTGAAGCTCCTGGGGATCGATTGTTCTGGCAATTCTGGATGATATCAGAAGCGTCCCACTCACAGGGAAATCATCTCTCCAGATAGGATTTGTGTGTCACGGATGTCTGGATGGAGTTGGCTGGAATGTTGGGGAGGATAAGACTTTAACGTCTACTTAGGGCTTAGAGGGGGCGAAGGAGCAAAGGACAAACTGGAGTAACGGAGAACAGTAGCGAGAAAAGAGGAGCGGGGGCTGGAGGTTTTAGAAGGAATGGGGCAAGGTTTGGCTGGGGAAACCTGTACTTTAGGGCGGCAAGGAGGGACAGCACTACGAACAGGAGGGAAAGAGATAGGCTTCTGAGTTGAGACAGGTGGTCGACGCTGGGGAGTGTTCTGTGGATGAAAAGAGTTACACACAAGAGGAAACGGCCTTGGAAAATGAGAGGAGGAAGGAATAGAGTAGATAGGGGGACACCTGAGTTGAGGGGAGGAAGGAATAGAGTGGGTAGGTGGAGCCCGGGGTCGTAGGGAGGAAGGAAAAGAGTGGGTAGTCGGAGCTCCTGGTCGAGAGGAGGAAGGAATAGAGTGGGTAGGTGGAGCCTGGGGTCGTGAGGAGGAAGGAAAAGAGTGGGTAGGTGGAGCCCGGGGTGGAGAGGAGGAAGGAATAGAGTGCGTAGGTGGAGCCTGGGGTTGAGAACAAGAAATCCGAGGCAGCTTTTTTGTCATTTCTCCAACAGCGTTTGGCTAGTTACTCATCTTGACCAAATGAGTAACTGGACATAAGCTCAGACTTACCCCATTATTTATGTCCCAAGCCAGGCCGCGCATCATCTCCTGGCTCAATGCCCATTATGATATGTGTGTGCCCCTCCCTCTGGGCACGTCAGCAGGCTCAGCAGGCAGGGGCATGGCCCCGGGTGCGAGGTTGGAGAGTGATCCCAGGAAATAGCAGACAGAAGAGATGTCATAGGAGTCCCTAGGCCTTGGGAGAACATGTAGTGTTGCCCCTCAGGAGGCAAAGAACTATCAAAGGGCTGTGCTGCAGTCAGGGGCTGGGCACCAAGAGAATGCATCTGAAGCAGGAGTGGGTAATGTGGGAAGTGCATGCCTCCAGCTACTTAACTAATTTCCTTCTCCGAAGCCCTCTTACATCACTTAGATCACTACAAGAATATCAGTGATATTATTAAGACTTCCAGGTGAATACCTGGAAAACTTCCTGTTTCCTTAGACGGTTTCATGATTTCCTGTTTCTTGAATCTCCTGGCTTTAACCGTAACCTGGATTTTCCATGAAAATACTGTTTCCTTTGTGTATGCCTTAAATAGGGACCCTTCCTCCCAAACTCTACAGGTCTTCGAAGTGCGGATGTAGAGTATTTTCCTTGTTTCTTCTGACACCTTCAAGCTATTATTCCTCATCCTCCTTAGGAAATCTCTTGTTCCATAGAAACTCTGCTACTCACCATTTCCCTGGCACTCCAGATCTTGATTCCCGTTTTTTCTATGAAAAACTTGCGCTTTTCCCCAAGTCTTAGTCTTGAGTCCATCACCATTTTTAAAAAATTTTGATTTATTAGAGAGAGTTAGTCAGAGAGAGAGAGAGTCAGAGTATGACAGTGAGAGCAGGAGGGAGAGAGAGAGAGAGGGAGAGAGGGAGGGAGGGAGAGAGAGAGTAGAGGAAGTTTGTGAGAGAGAGAACAAGCTGCGGAGGGGCAGAGGGAGAAGTCGAAGGAGATGTCCCACTCAGTGTGGAGTGTGACATGTGGCTTGATCCCAGGAACCCAGGATCATGATCTGGAGCAGAGGCAGATGCTCAACGCACTGAGCAACCCTGGCACCCCTTGAGTCCGTCATCTTGAGTGACGTCAGCGTCCATGCAGAGGATCCCTTTGAATCTAAGGTGTCCATGTAGATTCAATGCTTCGGCTTCTCCGTTGATTTCCTTATCAATAATATCCACCCATCCATTCTACCTCAGCTGCTTATGGCCATACCTAGTGTTTTCCAGTACCCACGAATTATCCCACTTCTGAAATCACGTACTCATACATTGCATTTTCTGACTACTACTTCCTGAGCTTACAATGTAATCACAGAATTGTCACTACTTCAAGGGGACTACAACCACTGACCCTTCCTTTCGTATCTAGATTTCTCTGCTCACCCACTTCAGAACTATGATTCCTAATTTCAATGATTTTCTTACCAAAGCCTATGCTCTCTTGGGGATCTCTTTATTCTGCTGTCTTGGGCAGAAAATCCCCAGTAGGAGAGATTACAACGATTTGACATTCTGATGTTGATGAATGCCGTTTGGAAAAAATGTCATACAGCAAGGAAGATACAAAATAATACCCATAATTCTCAATACGCGTAAGACTGTTCATGGTGAGATTTTTTATTAGAGTTAGAGAAATATGCGAGACAACCTTAATGCATGTCAATAAGGACTTAGGCAAATTGAGGTGTAGCCATGAGAAACTGCTCCCCAACACTTGCCATCAGGGAACTACGAATCGATCCCACAATGAGATACCACCTCACACCCGTGAGAATGGGGAGAATTAACAAGGCATGAAACCACAAATGTTGGAGAGGACGTGGAAAAAGGGGAACCCTTCTGCATAGTTGGTTGGATAGGAAACTCGTGCATCCACTCTAGAAAAGTTTGCGGAGGTTCCTCAAAGAGTTAAAACTAGATCTGCACTCCGACCCATCAATTGCACTGCTGGGGATTTACCGCAGAGATACAGATGCAATGAAACGCCAGGACACCCGGCACCACGATGTTTCTAGCAGCAATGTCCACAAGAGCCAAACGGTCGAAGGAGCCTCGGTGTCCTTTGAAGGATGAATGGATAAAGAAGATGTGGTGTATGTATACAATGGAATATTCCTCAGCCATTAGAAACGACAAATACCCACCATTTGCTTCGACGTGGCTGGAACTGGAGGGTATTATGCTGAGTGAAATAATTCAATCCGAGAAGGACAAACATTCTAGTGTCTCATTCATTTGTGGAATATAAAAATAGTGAAAGGGAAGAAAGGGGAACGGAGAAAAATGAGTCGGAAATATCAGAAAGGGAGGCAGAACATGAGAGACTGGTAACTCTGGGAAACAACCTGGGGGGGGGGGGTGACTGGATGAAGGCCACTGAGGGGGGCGCTTAATGGGATGAGCACTGGGTGTTGTTCTATATGTTGGCAAATTGAACACCAATAAAAAATGAATTTATATTAAAAAAAAGGATGGTGCAGCCAATCCTGGAATACGAAAAGGAAATGTGCAGGTGTCCAAAAAACAACGGAGAGATAAGCAATTGAGGTTATGTTAATGGCAGTCGAGGACACGGTGGTGTGCAGCCGATGAAATTTGTTAACTGCTGGGGCTTGGTTTTTGCTGCTTTTCTGGAAGTAAAACAACTGTCGTTGCTACGAATTGGAAAGGTCTCTGACTGGTATCTGAGTTAAACATGATTTCCCCTGAGATACTAAAATCCTGTGCCTGGGATGCCTGGGTGGCTCAAACGCTGTGCTTCTGCCTTTGGATCAGGGGTTGATCCTGGGAACCTGGGATTGAGTTCCGCATCGGGCACCCTGAAGGGAGTCTGCGTCTCCCTCTGCCTGTGTCACTGCGTCTCTCTGTGCGTCTCTCATGGCGAAATAAATAAAATCTTAAAACCAAAATAAAAGAAATCCTGTGCCTACCGCTTGCCCTGGTTTTGAGTCCAAAATGTGAACTACGTGATATAGAAATCCACAGCCAAAAATGAAACTGGTTTTAGGTCCATGTGACCTCTGACGCGTTAGATACAAAATCTATCACGCTGTAGGAGCACCACCATGGTCCGGGTCACAAGGAGAGCCCCGCTGAAGGTGAGATCACATTGCAAAATTAGGAAACAGACGAGCAAAAAATCCATGTGAGGGATGGACAACAGGTATAAAAAAGGGAGGGGCATAGTACACAAACATTTCACCAATAATTTCATGTCATGAAAGGCGTAGAACAAAACCTTGAAATTCTAATAAAACGTACTAGACACTGAAGAACAGATGCCAAAACAAACAACGAAACCAACCCCAGAGAGAAAAATGGAGTCACTGAGATAAAGAAATCAGTGGATAGTATACACTTAAGACGGACACTATGTACTTCTTAAAGATTGTATATATTTAGTCACAAGAGACACACAGAAAGACAGGTAGAGACACAGGCAGGGGGAATGCAGGCTCGAGGCAGGGAGCCATAAGTGCGGCTCAATCCCGGGACACCAGGATCACGCCCTGGGCCGAAGGCAGGTGCTAAAACGCTGGGCCACGCAGCCATGCGCAAGATGAGGGATTTGAGCCAGTGCGTGCGGGCAGAACAATGTGAGACTCCACAAAGGAAAGGTCCGACTGACGCTTGAAAGTCATCTTTATTTATCCACGCAGCACACAGGCTGGGTTTCAGGAACGAGGCTGAGATGGGCGCTGAACCCTCCGTGTGGCGATCATCTTCTCCCAAGCTCCACACTTTAGCTTTGTGGAGCGCGATATCACTGTGCACCCGGACATGGTTCAGCCTGCGGTCATCACGTTCCGCGATGACCCAGAGAGGAGATCGTGGGCATCAGAAGGCCTCCCCAAGGGCGGGAGGGCGACTTGGGTTCAAAGTCCGTGGGGCCTGGGCCAGCACACCCCAGGGGCTCAGCACACGATCACAGGATGAAAGAATGGACGTCCTTGACGTGGTTACACGGAGAAGCAACAGCAAGCGCCCTGACGCGTCCATCTTAGAGAAGCTGTAAGATGAACTTACACAATTAACTGAATGGATACATTTTCCTCAAATTTACCAGGAGGGCGGAAGTCGCAGGTGTTTGAGTGTGGCTTCCCCAGTGTCCCCACATTGGGAGTGGTGTGGTCTCATGTCCAGGATGGGGGGCGGAAGCTTTGCTATTGGAGTGGGGGGCAGGGGGCCCTAAGTTACATTGGGGCTGATGGAGCTCTCTCAGGCTCAGCTCCCCTTGTGGAGGTTGGGCGTCCCCGCTGGACCCTTTGGTCTCCCAGTCTGCTCTCCTCGGGGTGATGCCCCACAGGCGAAGAGAAGCTCCAGTAAATGAGGAGCTTTTGAAGGGAGAAGAAATGTTGGGAAATATCAGGAAGGGAGACAGAACCTAAAGACTCCTAACTCGGGGAAACGAACTAGGGGTGGTGGAGGGGGAGGAGGGTGGGTGTTGGAGGGGAATGGGTGACGGGCACTGAGGTGGACACTTGACGGGATGAGCACTGGGTGTTTTTTTGTATGTTGGTAAATTGAACACCAATAAAAATTAATTTAAAAAAAATGAGGAGCTTTTTACTAAGGCCTTCCTTCCTTCCGTCTCTCCCTCCTGCCTTCCCTGCCTAATTCCTTCCTTCCTTCCTTCCTTCCTTCCTTCCTTCCTTCCTTCCTTCCTTTCTTCCTTCCTTTCTTCCTTCCTTCCTTCCTTCCTTCCGTACTTTCGTTCCCCTCCCTCCTTCCTTCCTTCCATCCCTTCTTGCTTCCTCCCTTCCTCTCTCGCCTTTGGTCCACACCTCCCTCCCTCCCTTGCTTTCTTAGAACAAAGCTTTTTACCCCAATTCCCCCGAGGCAGCCCTGTTGGAGAGACACCTGTCCGGACTAGAGATGTAGAAAGGGGTGAGAGGGCCACGCCCCACAAAAGCAAGGTAGAAAGGCAAGAGGTATGGAATTTTGGCTCTTGTGGTGAGTCTGGTATCCGGTAGCAAAACTATTCTTACCAGTTCTTAAAGGAGTCATGGGTATTCTTGGCTCTTTGGCCTGTCGTTGCAAAGTATCATCAGCTTCTGACGAATCCTAAAGATATGTGTTAGAATTTTGATTGAGATTCCACTGAATCTACATACTGCTTTATGAAGACCATTTTAATATATATATATACAAATAAATATATATATTATATATATATAGATAGATATAGATGTAGATATAGATATATATCATCCGTTTATTTGATGCTTTCATCTGGAAAGGATATGGATGTATCCTTCTAGGCTTTGGTGCCTACCATTTTCTGGAATTCAGAGGTTCAAGGGTCAGTGCTTCAATGAGATCATAATGGGGGGGCCCCCTTCTTTTTTGCAAGAGGCATTTCGCGAAGGCAAAATTCCCTAGTCCATTTCCACAAATCCTAGGGTGCAGAACAATAGAGTCTTGTAGGAACCAGACCAAAGAACCTTGTATCCTTCTATGTCTATCAGAGGGGTCTTGTGATTGTTTGGGAGTTCTTAGAGGTCACCCATTCTCGCATTCGCTTTCATCCAGGGCAATTCAATAGGACTCACCCATGTAGAGATCAGATGACGTGACTTCCAGCCACTCTTCTATACCTTGTGCCCCTGGTCTTGCTGTTTGCTCTGTGGTCACAGACCAAATTCCATGGGGAAACCAGTTATAAGTGTAGAATTCATTCAGGCCGGCTAATTAGGAAAGAGAGGAAAGAAACTGGTTTTCTGACAGAGGCGATCTTGCTAAAGGTATCTCTGGCATCTGAAGGCGATTTACAAGGATGAAGGTATCATACAGAGAATAGGACGATAACCATGTTGTGGGTGAAAACGCCATCATGGACAAGGCTTACCCTCCAAGCTAAATGTTGATTGGCATTGTCTTGAGTTCCCAACATTCACCAAGTGAAGCTCCTGGGGATCGATTGTTCTGGCAATTCTGGATGGTATCAGAAGCGTCCCACTCACAGGGAAATCATCTGTCCAGGATAGGATTTGTGTGTCACGGATGTCTGGATGGAGTTGGCTGGAATGTTGGGGAGGATAAGACTTTAACGTCTACTTAGGGCTTAGAGGGGGCGTAGGAGCAAAGGACAAACTGGAGTAACGGAGAACAGTAGCGAGAAAAGAGGAGCGGGGGCTGGAGGTTTTAGAAGGAATGGGGCAAGGTTTGGCTGGGGAAACCTGTACTTTAGGGCGGCAAGGAGGGACAGCACTACGAACAGGAGGGAAAGAGATAGGCTTCTGAGTTGAGACAGGTGGTCGATGCTGGGGAGTGTTCTGTGGATGAAAAGAGTTACACACAAGAGGAAACGGCCTTGGAAAATGAGAGGAGGAAGGAATAGAGTAGATAGGGGGACAACGGAGTTGACGGGAGGAAGGAAAAGACTGGGTAGTCGGAACTCCGGGTCGAGAGGAGGAAGGAATAGAGTGGGTAGGTGGAGCCCGGGGTCGTGAGGAGGAAGGAAAAGAGTGGGTAGGTGGAGCCCGGGGTGGAGAGGAGGAAGGAATAGAGTGCGTAGGTGGAGCCTGGGGTTGAGAACAAGAAATCCGAGGCAGCTTTTTTGTCATTTCTCCAACAGCGTTTGGCTAGTTACTCATCTTGACCAAATGAGTAACTGGACATAAGCTCAGACTTACCCCATTATTTATGTCCCAAGCCAGGCCGCGCATCATCTCCTGGCTCAATGCCCATTATGATATGTGTGTGCCCCTCCCTCTGGGCACGTCAGCAGGCTCAGCAGGCAGGGGCATGGCCCCGGGTGCGAGGTTGGAGAGTGATCCCAGGAAATAGCAGACAGAAGAAATGTCATAGGAGTCCCTAGGCCTTGGGAGAACATGTAGTGTTGCCCCTCAGGAGGCAAAGATCGATCAAAGGGCTGTGCTGCAGTCAGGGGCTGGGCACCAAGAGAATGCATCGGAAGCAGGTGTGGGTAAAGTGGGAAGTGCATGCCTCCAGCGACTTAACTAATTTCCTTCTCCGAAGCCCTCTTACATCACTTAGATCACTCCAAGAATATCAGTGATATTATTAAGACTTCCAGTTGAATACCTGGAAAACTTCCTGTTTCCTTAGACGGTTTCATGATTTCCTGTTTCTTGAATCTCCTGGCTTTAACCGTAACCTGGATTTTCCATGAAAATACTGTTTCCTTTGTGTATGCCTTAAATAGGGACCCTTCCTCCCAAACTCTACAGGTCTTCGAGGTGCGGATGTAGATTATTTTCCTTGTTTCTTCTGACACCTTCAAGCTATTATTCCTCATCCTCCTTAGGAAATCTCTTGTTCCATAGAAACTCTGCTACTCACCATTTCCCTGGCACTCCAGATCTTGATTCCCGTTTTTTCTATGAAAAACTTGCGCTTTTCCCCAAGTCTTAGTCTTGAGTCCATCACCATTTTTAAAAAATTTTGATTTATTAGAGAGAGTTAGTCAGAGAGAGAGAGAGTCAGAGTATGACAGTGAGAGCAGGAGGGAGAGAGAGAGAGAGGGAGAGAGGGAGGGAGGGAGAGAGAGAGTAGAGGCAGTTTGTGAGAGAGAGAACAAGCTGCGGAGGGGCAGAGGGAGAAGTCGAAGGAGATGTCCCACTCAGTGTGGAGTGTGACATGTGGCTTGATCCCAGGAACCCAGGATCATGATCTGGAGCAGAGGCAGATGCTCAACGCACTGAGCAACCCTGGCACCCCTTGAGTCCGTCATCTTGAGTGACGTCAGCGTCCATGCAGATGATCCCTTTGAATCTAAGGTGTCCATGTAGATTCAATGCTTCGGCTTCTCCTTTGATTTCCTTATCAATAATATCCACCCATCCATTCTACCTCAGCAGCTTATGGCCATACCTAGTGTTTTCCAGTACCCATGAATTATCCCCCTTCTGAAATCATGTACTCATACATTGCATTTTCTGACTACTACTTCCTGAGCTTACAATGTAATCACTGAATTGTCACTACTTCAAGGGGACTGCAACCACTGACCCTTCCTTTCGTATCTAGATTTCTCTGCTCACCCACTTCAGAACTATGATTCCTAATTTCAATGATTTTCTTACCAAAGCCTATGCTCTCTTGGGGATCTCTTTATTCTGCTGTCTTGGGCAGAAAATCCCCAGTAGGAGAGATTACAACGATTTGACATTCTGATGTTGATGAATGCCGCTTGGAAAAAATGTCATACAGCAAGGAAGATACAAAATAATACCCATAATTCTCAATACGCGTAAGACTGTTCATGGTGAGATTTTTTATTAGAGTTAGAGAAATATGCGAGACAACCTTAATGCACGTCAATAAGGACTTAGGCAAATTGAGGTGTAGCCATGAGAAACTGCTCCCCAACACTTGCCATCAGGGAACTACGAATCGATCCCACAATGAGATACCACCTCACACCCGTGAGAATGGGGAGAATTAACAAGGCATGAAACCACAAATGTTGGAGAGGACGTGGAAAAAGGGGAACCCTTCTGCATAGTTGGTTGGATAGGAAACTCGTGCATCCACTCTAGAAAAGTTTGCGGAGGTTCCTCAAAGAGTTAAAACTAGATCTGCACTCCGACCCATCAATTGCACTGCTGGGGATTTACCGCAGAGATACAGATGCAATGAAACGCCAGGACACCCGGCACCACGATGTTTCTAGCAGCAATGTCCACAAGAGCCAAACGGTCGAAGGAGCCTCCGTGTCCTTTGAAGGATGAATGGATAAAGAAGATGTGGTGTATGTATACAATGGAATATTCCTCAGCCATTAGAAACGACAAATACCCACCATTTGCTTCGACGTGGATGGAACTGGAGGGTATTATGCTGAGTGAAATAATTCAATCCGAGAAGGACAAACATTCTAGTGTCTCATTCGTTTGTGGAATATAAAAATAGTGAAAGGGAACAAAGGGGAAAGGAGAAAAATGAGTGGGAAATATCAGAAAGGGAGGCAGAACATGAGAGACTGGTAACTCTGGGAAACAACCTGGGGAGGGCGGTGACTGGATGAAGGCCACTGAGGGGGGCGCTTAATGGGATGAGCACTGGGTGTTGTTCTATATGTTGGCAAATTGAACACCAATAAAGAATGAATTTATATTAAAAAAAACGATGGTGCAGCCAATCCTGGAATACGAAAAGGAAATGTGCAGGTGTTCAAAAAACAACGGAGAGATAAGCACTTGAGGTTATGTTAATGGCAGTCGAGGACACGGTGGTGTGCAGACGATGAAATTTGTTAACTGCTGGGGCTTGGTTTTTGCTGCTTCTCTGGAAGTAAAACAACTGTCGTTGCTACGAATTGGAAAGGTCTCTCACTGGTATCTGAGTTAAACATGATTTCCCCTGAGATACTAAAATCCTGTGCCTGGGATGCCTGGGTGGCTCAAACGCCGTGCTTCTGCCTTTGGATCAGGGGTTGATCCTGGGGACCTGGGATTGAGTTCCGCATCGGGCACCCTGAAGGGAGTCTGCGTCTCCCTCTGCCTGTGTCACTGCGTCTCTCTGTGCGTCCCTCATGGCGAAATAAATAAAATCTTAAAACCAAAATAAAAGAAATCCTGTGCCTACCGCTTGCCCTGGTTTTGAGTCCAAAATGTGAACTACATGATATAGAAATCTACAGCCAAAATGAAACTGGTTTTAGGTCCATGTGACCTCTGACGCGTTAGATACAAAATCTATCACGCTGTAGGAGCACCACCATGGTCCGGGTCACAAGGAGATCCCCGCTGAAGGTGAGATCACATTGCAAAATTAGGAAACAGACTAGCAAAGAATCCATGTGAGGGATGGACAACAGGTATAAAAAAGGGAGGGGCATAGTACACAAACATTTCACCAATAATTTCATGTCATGAAAGGCGTAGAACAAAACCTTGAAATTCTAATAAAACGTACTAGACACTGAAGAACAGATGTCAAAACAAACAACGAAACCAACCCCAGAGAGAAAAATGGAGTCACTGAGATAAAGAAATCAGTGGATAGTATACACTTAAGACGGACACTACCTACTTCTTAAAGATTGTATATATTTAGTCACAAGAGACACACAGAGAGACTGGTAGAGACACAGGCAGGGGGAATGCAAGCTCGAGGCAGGGAGGGGGATGTGCGGCTCGATCCCAGGACTCCAGGATCACGCCCTGGGCCGAAGGCAGATGCTAAACCGCTGGGCCACGCAGCCATGCCCAAGATGAGGGATTTGAGCCAGTGCGTGCGGGCAGAACAATGTGAGACTCCACAAAGGAAAGGTCCGACTGACGCTTGAAAGTCATCTTTATTTATCCACGCAGCACACAGGCTGGGTTTCAGGAACGAGGCTGAGATGGGCGCTGAACCCTCCGTGTGGCGATCATCTTCTCCCAAGCTCCACACTTTAGCTTTGTGGAGCGCGATATCACTGTGCACCCGGACATGGTTCAGCCTGCGGTCATCACGTTCCGCGATGACCCAGAGAGGAGATCGTGGGCATCAGAAGGCCTCCCCAAGGGCGGGAGGGCGACTTGGGTTCAAAGTCCGTGGGGCCTGGGCCAGCACACCCCAGGGGCTCAGCACACGATCACAGGATGAAAGAATGGACGTCCTTGACGTGGTTACACGGAGAAGCAACAGCAAGCGCCCTGACGCGTCCATCTTAGAGAAGCTGTAAGATGAACTTACACAATTAACTGAATGGATACATTTTCCTCAAATTTACCAGGAGGGCGGAAGTCGCAGGTGTTTGAGTGTGGCTTCCCCAGTGTCCCCACATTGGGAGTGGTGTGGTCTCATGTCCAGGATGGGGGGCGGAAGCTTTGCTATTGGAGTGGGGGGCAGGGGGCCCTAAGTTACATTGGGGCTGATGGAGCTCTCTCAGGCTCAGCTCCCCTTGTGGAGGTTGGGCGTCCCCGCTGGACCCTTTGGTCTCCCAGTCTGCTCTCCTCGGGGTGATGCCCCACAGGCGAAGAGAAGCTCCAGTAAATGAGGAGCTTTTTACTAAGGCCTTCCTTCCTTCCGTCTCTCCCTCCTGCCTTCCCTGCCTAATTCCTTCCTTCCTTCCTTTCTTCCTTCCTTTCTTCCTTCCTTTCTTCCTTCCTTCCTTCCTTCCTTCCTTCCTTCCTTCCTTCCTTCCGTACTTTCTTTCCCCTCCCTCCTTCCTTCCTTCCATCCCTTCTTGCTTCCTCCCTTCCTCTCTCGCCTTTGGTCCACACCTCCCTCCCTCCCTTGCTTTCTTAGAACAAAGCTCTTTAACCCAATTCCCCCGAGGCAGCCCTGTTGGAGAGACACGTGCCCGGAGTAGAGATGTAGAAAGGGGTGAGAGGGTCACGCCCCACAAAAGCAAGGTAGAAAGGCAAGAGGTATGGAATTTTGGCTCTTGTGGTGAGTCTGGTATCCGGTAGCAAAACTATTCTTACCAGCTCTTAAAGGAGTCATGGGTATTCTTGGCTCTTTGGCCTGTCGTTGCAAAGTATCATCAGCTTCTGACGAATCCTAAAGATATGTGTTAGAATTTTGATTGAGATTCCACTGAATCTCCATACTGCTTTATGAAGACCATTTTAATATATATATATACAAATAAATATATATATATTATATATATCATCCGTTTATTTGATGCTTTCATCTGGAAAGGATATGGATGTATCCTTCTAGGCTTGGTGCCTGCCATTTTCTGGGATTCAGAGGTTCAAGGGTCAGTGCTTCAATGAGATCATAATGGGGGGGGGGGGCCTTTTTTTGCAAGAGGCATTTCTCAAAGGCAAACTTCCCTAGTCCATTTCCACAAATCCTAGGGTGCAGAACAATAGAGTCTTGTAAGAACCAGACCAAAGAACCTTGAATCCTTCTATGTCTATCAGAGGGATCTTGTGCTTGTGTGGGAGTTCTTAGTGGTCACCCATTCTCGCATTCACTTTCATCCAGGGCAATTCAATAGGACTCACCCATGTAGAGATCAGATGACGTGACTTCCAGCCACTCTTCTCTACCTTGTGCCCCTGGTCTTGCTGTTTGCTCTGTGGTCACAGACCAAATTCCATGGGGAAACCAGTTATAAGTGTAGAATTCATTCAGGCCGGCTAATTAGGAAAGAGAGCAAAGAAACTGGTTTTCTGGCAGAGGCGATCTTGCTAAAGGTATCTCTGGCATCTGAAGGCGGTTTACAAGGATGAAGGTAACATACAGAGAATAGGACGATAACCATGTTGTGGGTGAAAACGCCATCACGGACAAGGCTTACCCTCCAAGCTAAATGTTGATTGGCATTGTCTTGAGTTCCCAACATTCACCAAGTGAAGCTCCTGGGGATCGATTGTTCTGGCAATTCTGGATGGTATCAGAAGCGTCCCACTCACAGGGAAATCATCTCTCCAGATAGGATTTGTGTGTCACGGATGTCTGGATGGAGTTGGCTGGAATGTTGGGGAGGATAAGACTTTAACGTCTACTTAGGGCTTAGAGGGGGCGAAGGAGCAAAGGACAAACTGGAGTAACGGAGAACAGTAGCGAGAAAAGAGGAGCGGGGGCTGGAGGTTTTAGAAGGAATGGGGCAAGGTTTGGCTGGGGAAACCTGTACTTTAGGGCGGCAAGGAGGGACAGCACTACGAACAGGAGGGAAAGAGATAGGCTTCTGAGTTGAGACAGGTGGTCGACGCTGGGGAGTGTTCTGTGGATGAAAAGAGTTACACACAAGAGGAAACGGCCTTGGAAAATGAGAGGAGGAAGGAATAGAGTAGATAGGGGGACACCTGAGTTGAGGGGAGGAAGGAATAGAGTGGGTAGGTGGAGCCCGGGGTCGTGAGGAGGAAGGAAAAGAGTGGGTAGTCGGAGCTCCTGGTCGAGAGGAGGAAGGAATAGAGTGGGTAGGTGGAGCCCGGGGTCGTGAGGAGGAAGGAAAAGAGTGGGTAGGTGGAGCCCGGGGTGGAGAGGAGGAAGGAATAGAGTGCGTAGGTGGAGCCTGGGGTTGAGAACAAGAAATCCGAGGCAGCTTTTTTGTCATTTCTCCAACAGCGTTTGGCTAGTTACTCATCTTGACCAAATGAGTAACTGGACATAAGCTCAGACTTACCCCATTATTTATGTCCCAAGCCAGGCCGCGCATCATCTCCTGGCTCAATGCCCATTATGATATGTGTGTGCCCCTCCCTCTGGGCACGTCAGCAGGCTCAGCAGGCAGGGGCATGGCCCCGGGTGCGAGGTTGGAGAGTGATCCCAGGAAATAGCAGACAGAAGAGATGTCATAGGAGTCCCTAGGCCTTGGGAGAACATGTAGTGTTGCCCCTCAGGAGGCAAAGATCGATCAAAGGGCTGTGCTGCAGTCAGGGGCTGGGCACCAAGAGAATGCATCGGAAGCAGGTGTGGGTAAAGTGGGAAGTGCATGCCTCCAGCGACTTAACTAATTTCCTTCTCCGAAGCCCTCTTACATCACTTAGATCACTCCAAGAATATCAGTGATATTATTAAGACTTCCAGTTGAATACCTGGAAAACTTCCTGTTTCCTTAGACGGTTTCATGATTTCCTGTTTCTTGAATCTCCTGGCTTTAACCGTAACCTGGATTTTCCATGAAAATACTGTTTCCTTTGTGTATGCCTTAAATAGGGACCCTTCCTCCCAAACTCTACAGTTCTTCGAGGTGCGGATGTAGATTATTTTCCTTGTTTCTTCTGACACCTTCAAGCTATTATTCCTCATCCTCCTTAGGAAATCTCTTGTTCCATAGAAACTCTGCTACTCCCCATTTCCCTGGCACTCCAGATCTTGATTCCCGTTTTTTCTATGAAAAAGTTGCGCTTTTCTCCATGTCTTAGTCTTGAGTCCATCACCATTTTTTAAAAATTTTGATTTATTAGAGAGAGTTAGTCAGAGAGAGAGAGAGTCAGAATATGACAGTGAGAGGAGGGAGGGAGAGAGAGAGAGGCAGGGAGAGAGAGAGTAGAGGCAGTTTGTGAGAGAGAGAACAAGCTGCGGAGGGGCAGAGGGAGAAGTCGAAGGAGATGTCCCACTCAGTGTGGAGTGTGACATGTGGCTTGATCCCAGGAACCCAGGATCATGATTTGGAGCAGAGGCAGATGCTCAACACACTGAGCAACCCTGGCACCCCTTGAGTCCGTCATCTTGAGTGACGTCAGCGTCCATGCAGAGGATCCCTTTGAATCTAAGGTGTCCATGTAGATTCAATGCTTCGGCTTCTCCTTTGATTTCCTTATCAATAATATCCACCCATCCATTCTACGTCAGCTGCTTATGGCCATACCTAGTGTTTTCCAGTACCCACGAATTATCCCACTTCTGAAATCATGTACTCATACATTGCATTTTCTGACTACTACTTCCTGAGCTTACAATGTAATCACTGAATTGTCACTACTTCAAGGGGACTACAACCACTGACCCTTACTTTCGTATCTAGATTTCTCTGCTCACCCACTTCAGAACTATGATTCCTAATTTCAATGATTTTCTTACCAAAGCCTATGCTCTCTTGGGGATCTCTTTATTCTGCTGTCTTGGGCAGAAAATCCCCAGTAGGAGAGATTACAACGATTTGACATTCTGATGTTGATGAATGCCGCTTGGAAAAAATGTCATACAGCAAGGAAGATACAAAATAATACCCATAATTCTCAATACGCGTAAGACTGTTCATGGTGAGATTTTTTATTAGAGTTAGAGAAATATGCGAGACAACCTTAATGCACGTCAATAAGGACTTAGGCAAATTGAGGTGTAGCCATGAGAAACTGCTCCCCAACACTTGCCATCAGGGAACTACGAATCGATCCCACAATGAGATACCACCTCACACCCGTGAGAATGGGGAGAATTAACAAGGCATGAAACCACAAATGTTGGAGAGGACGTGGAAAAAGGGGAACCCTTCTGCATAGTTGGTTGGATAGGAAACTCGTGCATCCACTCTAGAAAAGTTTGCGGAGGTTCCTCAAAGAGTTAAAACTAGATCTGCACTCCGACCCATCAATTGCACTGCTGGGGATTTACCGCAGAGATACAGATGCAATGAAACGCCAGGACACCCGCACCACGATGTTTCTAGCAGCAATGTCCACAAGAGCCAAACGGTCGAAGGAGCCTCGGTGTCCTTTGAAGGATGAATGGATAAAGAAGATGTGGTGTATGTATACAATGGAATATTCCTCAGCCATTAGAAACGACAAATACCCACCATTTGCTTCGACGTGGATGGAACTGGAGGGTATTATGCTGAGTGAAATAATTCAATCCGAGAAGGACAAACATTCTAGTGTCTCATTCGTTTGTGGAATATAAAAATAGTGAAAGGGAACAAAGGGGAAAGGAGAAAAATGAGTGGGAAATATCAGAAAGGGAGGCAGAACATGAGAGACTGGTAACTCTGGGAAACAACCTGGGGAGGGCGGTGACTGGATGAAGGCCACTGAGGGGGGCGCTTAATGGGATGAGCACTGGGTGTTGTTCTATATGTTGGCAAATTGAACACCAATAAAAAATGAATTTATATTAAAAAAAACGATGGTGCAGCCAATCCTGGAATACGAAAAGGAAATGTGCAGGTGTTCAAAAAACAACGGAGAGATAAGCACTTGAGGTTATGTTAATGGCAGTCGAGGACACGGTGGTGTGCAGACGATGAAATTTGTTAACTGCTGGGGCTTGGTTTTTGCTGCTTTTCTGGAAGTAAAACAACTGTCGTTGCTACGAATTGGAAAGGTCTCTGACTGGTATCTGAGTTAAACATGATTTCCCCTGAGATACTAAAATCCTGTGCCTGGGATGCCTGGGTGGCTCAAATGCCGTGCTTCTGCCTTTGGATCAGGGGTTGATCCTGGGGACCTGGGATTGAGTTCCGCATCGGGCACCCTGAAGGGAGTCTGCGTCTCCCTCTGCCTGTGTCACTGCGTCTCTCTGTGCGTCTCTCATGGCGAAATAAATAAAATCTTAAAACCAAAATAAAAGAAATCCTGTGCCTACCGCTTGCCCTGGTTTTGAGTCCAAAATGTGAACTACGTGATATAGAAATCCACAGCCAAAATGAAACTGGTTTTAGGTCCATGTGACCTCTGAGGCGTTAGATACAAAATCTATCACGCTGTAGGAGCACCACCATGGTCCGGGTCACAAGGAGAGCCCCGCTGAAGGTGAGATCACATTGCAAAATTAGGAAACAGACTAGCAAAGAATCCATGTGAGGGATGGACAACAGGTATAAAAAAGGGAGGGGCATAGTACACAAACATTTCACCAATAATTTCATGTCATGAAAGGCGTAGAACAAAACCTTGAAATTCGAATAAAACGTACTAGACACTGAAGAACAGATGCCAAAACAAACCCACAACGAAACCAACCCCAGAGAGAAAAATGGAGTCACTGAGATAAAGAAATCAGTGGACAGTATACACTTAAGACGGACACTACCTACTTCTTAAAGATTGTATATATTTAGTCACAAGAGACACACAGAGAGACTGGTAGAGACACAGGCAGGGGGAATGCAAGCTCGAGGCAGGGAGGGGGATGTGCGGCTCGATCCCAGGACTCCAGGATCACGCCCTGGGCCGAAGGCAGATGCTAAACCGCTGGGCCACGCAGCCATGCCCAAGATGAGGGATTTGAGCCAGTGCGTGCGGGCAGAACAATGTGAGACTCCACAAAGGAAAGGTCCGACTGACGCTTGAAAGTCATCTTTATTTATCCACGCAGCACACAGGCTGGGTTTCAGGAACGAGGCTGAGATGGGCGCTGAACCCTCCGTGTGGCGATCATCTTCTCCCAAGCTCCACACTTTAGCTTTGTGGAGCGCGATATCACTGTGCACCCGGACATGGTTCAGCCTGCGGTCATCACGTTCCGGGATGACCCAGAGAGGAGATCGTGGGCATCAGAAGGCCTCCCCAAGGGGGGGAGGGCGACTTGGGTTCAAAGTCCGTGGGGCCTGGGCCAGCACACCCCAGGGGCTCAGCACACGATCACAGGATGAAAGAATGGACGTCCTTGACGTGGTTACACGGAGAAGCAACAGCAAGCGCCCTGACGCGTCCATCTTAGAGAAGCTGTAAGATGAACTTACACAATTAACTGAATGGATACATTTTCCTCAAATTTACCAGGAGGGCGGAAGTCGCAGGTGTTTGAGTGTGGCTTCCCCAGTGTCCCCACATTGGGAGTGGTGTGGTCTCGTGTCCAGGATGGGGGGCGGAAGCTTTGCTATTGGAGTGGGGGGCAGGGGGCCCTAAGTTACATTGGGGCTGATGGAGCTCTCTCAGGCTCAGCTCCCCTTGTGGAGGTTGGGCGTCCCCGCTGGACCCTTTGGTCTCCCAGTCTGCTCTCCTCGGGGTGATGCCCCACAGGCGAAGAGAAGCTCCAGTAAATGAGGAGCTTTTTACTAAGGCCTTCCTTCCTTCCGTCTCTCCCTCCTGCCTTCCCTGCCTAATTCCTTCCTTCCTTCCTTTCTTCCTTCCTTTCTTCCTTCCTTCCTTCCTTCTTCCTTCCTTCCGTACTTTCTTTCCCCTCCCTCCTTCCTTCCTTCCATCCCTTCTTGCTTCCTCCCTTCCTCTCTCGCCTTTGGTCCACACCTCCCTCCCTCCCTTGCTTTCTTAGAACAAAGCTCTTTACCCCATTCCCCCGAGGCAGCCCTGTTGGAGAGACACCTGCCAGGACTAGAGATGTAGAAAGGGGTGAGAGGGCCACGCCCCACAAAAGCAAGGTAGAAAAGCAAGAGGTATGGAATTTTGGCTCTTGTGGTGAGTCTGGTATCCGGTAGCAAAACTATTCTTACCAGCTCTTAAAGGAGTCATGGGTATTCTTGGCTCCTTGGCCTGCCGTTGCAAAGTATCATCAGCTTCTCACGAATCCTAAAGATATGTGTTAGAATTTTGATTGAGATTCTACTGAATCTACATACTGCTTTATGAAGACCATTTAAATATATATATATATATATACATACAAATAAATATATATATGTATTATACATATATATATATATATATATATCATCCGTTTATTTGATGCTTTCATCTGGAAAGGATATGGATGTATCCTTCTAGGCTTGGTGCCTGCCATTTTCTGGGATTCAGAGGTTCAAGGGTCAGTGCTTCAATAGATCATAATGGGGGGGGGCCTTTTTTTGCAAGAGGCATTTCTCAAAGGCAAACTTCCCTAGTCCATTTCCACAAATCCTAGGGTGCAGAACAATAGAGTCTTGTAGGAACCAGACCAAAGAACCTTGAATCCTTCTATGTCTATCAGAGGGGTCTTGTGCTTGTGTGGGAGTTCTTAGTGGTCACCCATTCTCGCATTCACTTTCATCCAGGGCAATTCAATAGGACTCACCCATGTAGAGATCAGATGACGTGACTTCCAGCCACTCTTCTCTACCTTGTGCCCCTGGTCTTGCTGTTTGCTCTGTGGTCACAGACCAAATTCCATGGGGAAACCAGTTATAAGTGTAGAATTCATTCAGGCCGGCTAATTAGGAAAGAGAGCAAAGAAACTGGTTTTCTGGCAGAGGCGATCTTGCTAAAGGTATCTCTGGCATCTGAAGGCGGTTTACAAGGATGAAGGTAACATACAGAGAATAGGACGATAACCATGTTGTGGGTGAAAACGCCATCACGGAGAAGGCTTACCCTCCAAGCTAAATGTTGATTGGCATTGTCTTGAGTTCCCAACATTCACCAAGTGAAGCTCCTGGGGATCGATTGTTCTGGCAATTCTGGATGATATCAGAAGCATCCCACTCACAGGGAAATCATCTGTCCAGGATAGGATTTGTGTGTCACGGATGTCTGGATGGAGTTGGCTGGAATGTGGTGGAGGATAAGACTGTAACGTCTACTTAGGGCTTAGAGGGGGCGAAGGAGCAAAGGACAAACTGGAGTAACGGAGAACAGTAGCGAGAAAAGAGGAGCGGGGGCTGGAGGTTTTAGAAGGAATGGGGCAAGGTTTGGCTGGGGAAACCTGTACTTTAGGGCGGCAAGGAGGGACAGCACTACGAACAGGAGGGAAAGAGATAGGCTTCTGAGTTGAGACAGGTGGTCGACGCTGGGGAGTGTTCTGTGGATGAAAAGAGTTACACACAAGAGGAAACGGCCTTGGAAAATGAGAGGAGGAAGGAATAGAGTAGATAGGGGGACACCTGAGTTGAGGGGAGGAAGGAATAGAGTGGGTAGGTGGAGCCCGGGGTCGTGAGGAGGAAGGAAAAGAGTGGGTAGTCGGAGCTCCTGGTCGAGAGGAGGAAGGAATAGAGTGGGTAGGTGGAGCCCGGGGTCGTGAGGAGGAAGGAAAAGAGTGGGTAGGTGGAGCCCGGGGTGGAGAGGAGGAAGGAATAGAGTGCGTAGGTGGAGCCTGGGGTTGAGAACAAGAAATCCGAGGCAGCTTTTTTGTCATTTCTCCAACAGCGTTTGGCTAGTTACTCATCTTGACCAAATGAGTAACTGGACATAAGCTCAGACTTACCCCATTATTTATGTCCCAAGCCAGGCCGCGCATCATCTCCTGGCTCAATGCCCATTATGATATGTGTGTGCCCCTCCCTCTGGGCACGTCAGCAGGCTCAGCAGGCAGGGGCATGGCCCCGGGTGCGAGGTTGGAGAGTGATCCCAGGAAATAGCAGACAGAAGAGATGTCATAGGAGTCCCTAGGCCTTGGGAGAACATGTAGTGTTGCCCCTCAGGAGGCAAAGATCGATCAAAGGGCTGTGCTGCAGTCAGGGGCTGGGCACCAAGAGAATGCATCGGAAGCAGGTGTGGGTAAAGTGGGAAGTGCATGCCTCCAGCGACTTAACTAATTTCCTTCTCCGAAGCCCTCTTACATCACTTAGATCACTCCAAGAATATCAGTGATATTATTAAGACTTCCAGTTGAATACCTGGAAAACTTCCTGTTTCCTTAGACGGTTTCATGATTTCCTGTTTCTTGAATCTCCTGGCTTTAACCGTAACCTGGATTTTCCATGAAAATACTGTTTCCTTTGTGTATGCCTTAAATAGGGACCCTTCCTCCCAAACTCTACAGTTCTTCGAGGTGCGGATGTAGATTATTTTCCTTGTTTCTTCTGACACCTTCAAGCTATTATTCCTCATCCTCCTTAGGAAATCTCTTGTTCCATAGAAACTCTGCTACTCCCCATTTCCCTGGCACTCCAGATCTTGATTCCCGTTTTTTCTATGAAAAAGTTGCGCTTTTCTCCATGTCTTAGTCTTGAGTCCATCACCATTTTTTAAAAATTTTGATTTATTAGAGAGAGTTAGTCAGAGAGAGAGAGAGTCAGAATATGACAGTGAGAGGAGGGAGGGAGAGAGAGAGAGGCAGGGAGAGAGAGAGTAGAGGCAGTTTGTGAGAGAGAGAACAAGCTGCGGAGGGGCAGAGGGAGAAGTCGAAGGAGATGTCCCACTCAGTGTGGAGTGTGACATGTGGCTTGATCCCAGGAACCCAGAATCATGATCTGGAGCACAGGCAGATACGCAACGCACTGAGCAACCCTGGCACCCCTTGAGTCCGTCATCTTGAGTGACGTCAGCGTCCATGCAGATGATCCCTTTGAATCTACAGTGTCCATGTAGATTCAATGCTTTGGCTTCTCCTTTGATTTCCTTATCAATAATATCCACCCATCCATTCTACCTCAGCTGCTTATGGCCATACCTAGTGTTTTCCAGTACCCACGAATTATCCCACTTCTGAAATCATGTACTCATACATTGCATTTTCTGACGACTACTTCCTGAGCTTACAATGTAATCACTGAATTGTCACTACTTCATGGGGACTACAACCACTGACCCTTCCTTTAGTATCTAGATTTCTCTGCTCACCCACTTCAGAACTATGATGGCTAATTTCAATGATTTTCTTACCAAAGTCTATGCTCTCTTGGGGATCTCTTTATTCTGCTGTCTTGGGCAGAAAATCCCCAGTAGGAGAGATTACAACGATTTGACAATCTGATGTTGATGAATGCCGCTGGAAAAAAATGTCATACAGCAAGGAAGATACAAAACAATACCCATAATTCTCAATACGCGTAAGACTGTTCATAGTGAGATTTTTTATTGGAGTTAGAGAAATATGCGAACAACCTTAATGCACGTCAATAAGGACTTAGGCAAATTGAGGTGCAGCCATGAGAAACTGCTCCCCAACACTTGCCATCAGGGAACTACGAATCGATCCCACAATGAGATACCACCTCACACCAGTGAGAATGGGGAGAATTAACAAGGCACGAAACCACAAATGTTGGAGAGGACGTGGAAAAAGGGGAACCCTCCTGCACTGTTGGTGTGATAGGAAACTCGTGCATCCACTCTAGAAAAGTTTGCGGAGGTTCCTCAAAGAGTTAAAACTACATCTGACCCTACGACCCATCAATTGCACTCCTGGGGATTTACCGCAGAGATACAGATGCAATGAAAGGCCAGGACACCCGCTCCACGATGTTTACAGCAGCAATGTCCACAAGAGCCAAACGGTCGAAAGAGCCTCGGTGTCCTTTGAAGGATGAATAGATAAAGAAGATGTGGTGTATGTATACAATGGAATATTCCTTAGCCATTAGAAATGACAAATACCCACCATTTTCTTCAACGTGGGCGGAACTGGAGGGTATTATGCTGAGTGAAGTAAGTCAATCAGAGAAGGACAAACAGTGTATGTCCTCATTCATTTGTGGTATATAAATAATAATGAAAGGGAATATAAAGGAAGGAAGAAGATATTTGTGGGAAATATCAGGAAGGGAGACAGAACATAAAGACTCCTAACTCTGGGAACTGAACTAGGGGTGGTGGAAGGGGAGGAGGGCCGGGGGTTGGGGGGATTGGGTGACGGGCACTGAGGGGGACACTTGATGGGATGAGCACTGGGTGTTTTTCTGTATGTTGGTAATTGAACACCAATAAAAATTAATTTATTTAAAAAAATAAAAAATAAGTTTTCCAAGTACTTCATTCAATAGGAATATTATTTAGACAAGCAGTGTATGTTCTCTTTCATTTGGGGAATATAAATAATAGTGCAAGGGAATATAAAGGAAGGGAAAAGAAATGTTGGGAAATATCAGGAAGGGAGACAGAACATAACGACTCCTAACTCTGGGAAACGAACTAGGGGTGGTGGAAGGGGAGGAGGGCGGGTGTTGGAGGGGAATGGGTGACGGGCACTGAGGTGGACACTTGACAGGATGAGCACTGGGTGTTTTTCTGTATGTTGGTAAATTGAACACCAATAAAAATTAATTAAAAAAAAAGAATTTTAGATAACTAAGACGGAAAATTCCTGGTGCAGTTATCATATATGGCAAGTAGAGCAGAGACTATGATGAACAAGCCCATTGGGCAGGCTTTTTGTTAGTGGAGATAATGTTTCATAAGGGAATGGAAGACTAATCATGAGATGTTCTCCCTTTCAGGTGAGCTTTAGAGTCTTTTGGTTAAGCAGCTCCTCAGAAGCCCCCCTGTGAGAGTGAGTCATCTCCATTGGTGTGTCCATAAGTCAGTGTTGGTAGGCTTACTTACATGTTTGGACAAGAGAGCACCTGTCCAACTACAGCCTCAGATCATGGCCTTGAGGATTGCAAGGTGGGCATCATTTCTGTTATTTCTTTAGGAAGGCTTATGATTTTAAAGTGATATTGATATAGCCGTCAGACTCAAGTTTAGGCCTGTGTAAATTCTGTTGCTTGTTTTACCTAAAAGGTGTGTGTTTGTGTGTGTTTGTGTGTGTGTGTGTGTGTGTGTGTGTGTGTGTGTGTGTTTTGATCAAATAACTACTCATGCTGGTTAGGCAATAGAAGTCCAGCTCTGTAGTATCTGCTCTCTAAAATCTTTCAGTCTGGTGGAGGGTACTTGGCAGGCACACTGGAATGAAGTACACGGTGATCCACCTATGCTTGGATTTAGAGAGAGGTAATTACAAATGTGACCCGACTTGGTGATGGTTGAACAGAGCTCTATGGAGGGATAATTAATGTATTGAAGCCATATTTTGTAAGACTACTTGGCAGGGAAGCAGAAGATAAACAAATGGGGGAAGGTATGGAGTTGTAAAATAAACACCGCATTTGAAGGAACCCTGGAGCTTTGGAATGTCTGCAGTGAATTGTATATGGTGAAAGGGAGGAAAGGTCAAACAGGAAGAGTCTCATATATAAAATTTGGAAGTTCAACGACTTAAGCAGGACACTGATGTGATGTGTTGATGTTAATTTTTAATTTTTATTTTTTAAGGTTTTATTTATTTGACAGTGAGTGTGCAAGCATGTGTGTGAGTGACTGCGGGAGCCAAGGTGGGGGAAGGGAAGTGGCATAGGGAGAGGAAGAAGCAGGCTCCCCCCTCAGCAGCTCCACCCCAGGACCCTGGGATCATGACCAGAGCTAAAGACATGTGATCATCCAACTGAGCCACCCAGGTGCCCCTGTGTTGATGGTCTCATTCATTTGGGGAATATAAAGTATCCTGAAAGGGAATAAAGGAAGTAAAGGGGACAGGAGAGAAAATGAGTGGGAAATACCAGTGAGGGAGGACAGGACATGAGAGACACCTAACTCTAGGAAACAAACAAGGGGTGCTGGAAAGGGAGCTGGGCGGGGAATGGGGTGACTGGGTGTCGGGCACTGACGGTGTCACTTGAGGGGATAAGAACTGGGTGTTATGCTATATGTTAGCAGTAAAAATATACATAAAAAATATTTAAAAAGCTTATGCCATGGGCACTGTGAGGGAGGCATGGAGCAGGGGCAAGATTACAATCAGGCGAATTTTACACAAGGCTACTATAGTCAGGTAAGAGGTGTTGTGAGCATGTATTAAAGTAGTGGCAGTGGGGTTGGGAGACAAGCACATAGATCTGAGAGTTATATGTGGGAGAAGCTAGACATTTCTTATTTTTATTTTTTAAATAAATTATTTGAGAGAGAGAGTGAGGGAGAGAGAGAACATGAACAGGAGGAGGAAGAGGAAGATGCAGGCTCCCCACTGAGCAGGGGGCCTGATGTGGGGTTCAATCCCAGGACCTCAGCATCAGGACCGGAGCTGGGAACAGACACTTGACCAACAGAGCCACCCAGGCATGCCGAAACTACACTTTTATTATCTATGTGTGTGTTTTGTGAATATGACAGTATTTAATTCTTTTTAGTGGGCTGAATATGAGTATGGTGTGCAATATAGCTCTACTCCACCAAAGCCTTCGTAAATATATGCAGGAAAGTTACTGTAAGTATGGTGTCATGTTGGACAAATCATTGAAAGCCATCTTTTTGATGATGCTGTTGAGTGTTGGATCTCTGTGTTCTTTGCTAGTTGGTTTTTTTTTATTAAATATGGTCTTTTTTAAAATTTTATTTATTCATTCATGACAGACATGGAGAGAGAAAGAGGCAGAGTCACAGTGAGGTAGACACTGGTACCATATTTTATATATAGCAGATGAAGTTGACTGTCAGAAGTTAAGTACTTGCTTAAAGCCACAAAGGTGGCTAATGGCGCGTCTGAGCTAAGAACCCGTGCAGTCTGACTCTAGGCCACATGCTGATAGGACGGATACTGCACTGCTTGATTATCTCCAGGATTCTATGAACCTAAGTCATGCCACATTTTCCTTATTTCTCCTACAGTGAAATAAAAATATACTTCATTTAACTTTGTTATATCACTCTCCAATGTTGTATTTTAATAGAAGTTTTGCTTCCTCTCTGCTCCCAATTCCAGCTTTTTATTTCTTCATTTCATCTTTAAATGGATGACAATGAATTGATTATGTTAAAAAATTATGAGAATTGAATCATTTTATTGATATTGGGACATGTATTTTGTTCATTAAAATCTTCTGGTTATGGAAGTAGCTAGATTTGGATAAATTTGAGCAAAAGTTTTTATTTCCCAGTGTCTATGTGGAAACCCATAACTGAAAATGTAATTTATAGTATTGGCTTGAGGTTCAAAATGGCATGTGACATGTAGGAGTTTAAACTCCCCATGCTTCCACGAACTTCATTGAAAAGGCAGAAAAATGTATGTGTGGAGAAAGCTGGCTACAAGGATCCTGGTGAGCAGGAAAGGATACACACAGAAAATAAGACAGTTTGATACATTTCTAAACTGTGTTCAACAAGTGGGATGAAAGAGAAATCAGAGCAGAAAATTTTAAAACAAAAATTGAAGCTGAAATTGTCTTCAGAGCAAAGTGACATCGTTCACTGTGGAACTCACAACAGATTTCTTCCCCCAGAGAAGAGTCTGCTAAAGCATTGTTCCCCTTGCAGCCCTCTGCTCCTCTGCTGACTTCAGTGTTTGTGACCTTGGTAAACCTAGGAGAACAGTTGTTGAGGCTATGAGAGAATTTCCTTGTTCTGGTTTGAGGGGAAAAGACTAAAAGAAGAGCAAAACAAAGCTTTCTGAAACCTCAGTACTTCGCATCTGATGACCAGAGGTACTTTCCTGTTTGAAGGGGGTTCTCAGATTAGTTCATGATGTTTAGGATGAGAAAGAAATCAGGAAGAGGAAAATATTACAGCAAATGGATAGACAAAGGTATACCAGGCAAAAGGAACATAAGGATTAGAAAATACCAGGTAATAGATAGAGACCGTTGCATTCAAAAGAAAAACACAGTTGTCAAAGAAAGGTACAGTATGTTAGATGATAGTGCTGTTGCCTTTTAGATGACAAAATAGAAGAGACTCAAAAACAAATACAAAAGAATAAAAACTATGAAAATACAAGGGCAATTTAACAAATCTATAATGATACAAAATTGCTGTCTGAAGTAATAAACAACAACAACAACAAAATCTAATTGGGATATATATAAAGGATGTTATCATAAAGGTTAGGAAATTCAGTTTAGTAGATGCATTGTACAGTGTTGTTCCTTACTAAGAATAACTTTTTATAGGATATTTGCAGACATCACACATACATTAGGTCATGGAGAGAATCCCAGTGTATTTCCAAAATTGATGCTCATTGGCCACATTTCTTGTTACTGTGAAATACAAATAAAAGTTCAGAGCAAATCGGGCACCTGGATGGCTCAGCGATTGAGCATCTGCCTTCAGCTCGGGGTGTGATCCCGTGATCCTGGGATCCAGTGCGACATCTGGCTCCCTGCATGGAGCCTGCATCTCCCTCTGACTGTGTCTCTGCCTCTCTCTGTGTGTCTCATGAATAAATAAGTAAAATTAAAAAAATTCAGAGCAAAAAGATACATTCTTTGCCTCCCTAACCCAAATCTGTATCTCAGAAAGGAGCAGTGAACTCCAAGCTTGATTTGTTCAAATGGGCAAGAAAATTGACGAGTTACTGGCAAGTCTAAGGGAAGGAGAGAGAGAATACACTGTGCGAAGTGCTGTTTGGGAAGAAAAGTGAATAGCAATCCTGACATCAGCAACAAATCCAGTAGGATGAAGAATGCATAGTATAATTGTGGAATCAAGTCCGGTACTCACAAGACACACTTCCATGTCACTTGTTGGTTCTATTTATCTTACTTTGAAGTCTTTTAAAATTGAAATCACAAAGGATTGACCGAATTACTGATTTCAGATTATAAAGCTTCCTAAGGAAAATAAAGACATTTATGTATTGCAGCATAGATCCAGATGACTTTGTTTCCTGAAATAACATTTCTTTAATGAAAAATACTTGAATATATTCAGATTACAGATTGGATTCTTTTATTTGTGGTCTTTTCTGTCATAAGACAGTTTCTGTGTCTATTAAATTACTGATAACTATATCCCATAGTTATTTATAATTATAGATTTCTAGAATAGCTTCATCTTTGCTAAAATGAGCTATAAAAAGTACATATCTGCAAAGATAGGCTTATGTATATGACAGTTAAAGTCATAATTTTTATAGCAATGAATCTAAGTACCAAAAATTGATATGTGATAATAGGGTGAGTATGCTGATGAAAGGGCTTAGAAATTAACATGAATACCTCTTAGGTTCTTTATAGTATTGGGCTAGACTTAAAAAATCAAAGACTCAGTCAACTGCTTTACAATCATGATGATTCCTCATAAGGACAGTTTTCTCGTTAAATTTCTTACTCAGATTTCGTGGAACTATATTTGATATTTCCACTAGGAAGTCTAGTATTGGGTTTAGGGTCAATTCAGCTGAGTCCACAAGATCTGGATCTGGGCAAACTCCTGAATTTCATAGGCATTGATTAGAATACTCATTTAAAAAGCATATTTACTGTTTTAAAAAAGCACAAAATCATATTTAAAGTGGAAATATAAAACTAAGCTGTTACTTTTTTAAGTTTGTAAGGCAATTCAAATTGTAGAATACAAAAGAAGCTTTAGTAACCTGAATATCTTTTATAGCCTAGGGAACAAGACTTAACTTTAGATGTGATTCTTCTTCTTTCTTCTTTCTTTTTCTTCATCTCATTTGCTCTTTATAAAAGCGCTATGTTTAAAATCTTCTAACTTTATCAATGGAGAAGCTGAGAACTTCAACGACATGCAGAAACTTGTGCAAAGGTACATAGTGAATAAGTGTTGGAACAAGTCATCGTGCTATACCGCTGACCTGTTTATTCTTGAAGTTGATGTTCATAATGGTACTATTTATAATATACTTTCTTTTGCAATTGTATCTTTATTACGTTTTAAAATCCTCTGGTCAGATTTGATGCAGAGATTTTCCCAAGAACTGACCATTTCTTGGTGGATCCTCCATAAATATTTGTCATTGATTTCTGGACCAGATTGGTCCCTGGAGGGAGTGCGGTAGCTTTCTCATGTGGCAGCTAACGTTCAACCATTGAAGATGGAGAAGTGCCATCAGGAGTAAGGTAGCCAAGTGCTTGAAACTCCCAGGCATTTCCATTTTCTTCTTCCCTATGTCTGCTTTTTTCTGTTCAGGCAGAAATCTTAAAATTTTGGTTTGCCCTTTTGACGGAGATCGCCTATTCTTGACCTTGTTTCTGACTTGGCTTTTTCTCCTGATATGCTTCTTTTAGAACAGTTAGCCATTCCTTTCTGAATACTTCTTTCATTTCAAGCGTTTATTGTGACTCTATCCTGTCTTTTTACTCTGATTAACTCAGGCGGATTGGCTCAATAGAAAGGGTGTGGGCATATTTCTTGCCAATATCAGGAGCGATTAACATTTTTGAGCTTTGATTTTTTAAATTAGACTTTTTATTTTGAAATAATTGTTGACTCATATGATCTTATAAAGACATACTGGAGATGCCCTGTACCCTTGACCGTGTTTTCCCTAAGGGAAATGCAAATACAAAACCACCGTTCAGTATCCCAACAAACTGACACTGGAACAGTCAAAATATAGAACATTTCCATCACTACGTGGCTTGTCCATTTTGCCCATTTAGAGCCATTCCTGCTTCCCTCCCACATTCTCCTTTTCCGTAACACCTGATCCACTAACCTGTTCTCTAATTCTCTAATTTTGTCACTTCAAGACTCATTTAAATAGAAGCATACAACATGTAACATCTTATTTTTTTTCCCACTCAGCACAATTCTCTGGAAATTCATCCTGATTATTTTGTGTTAAACTAGTGTGGTTTTCTTTCTGTTTTTGCATTGTGAGTACAATCTTACAGTATCAATCTAGCACATTATGTTTAACCATTCACCTTTTGGATGATATCTGAGTTGTTTCTATTTTTAAGCTATTATGAATAAAGCTTCTAATAAATATTCATTTATAAGTTTATGTAGGAATAGAAACTTTTAATCTCTCTGGATGACCGAGAATGCAATTGCTGGGACATATGTTTGTTTGTTTGTTTTTTTTAGCAAAGTGCCAACCGGTTTTCCATAATGTACCATTTACATAACAAATCATTGTTAGTATTGATGTTGATGAAATTTTTAATTTTAGACATTCCCATTGGTGTCTCATTGTAGTTTTAATTTGCATTTACCTACTGGTTAACTGTATTGAATGTATTTACCATCTGTAAATATGTATATCCTGGGGCACCTGGGTGGCTCAGTGGTTGAGTCTTAGCCTTTGGCTCAGGTCTTGATCCCAGGATCATGGGATGGAGTTCCACATTGGATTCCCCAAAAGGGAACCTGCTTCTCCCTCTGCCTCTCTCTGTGTGTCTCTGTCTCTCATGAATAAATAAATAAAATTTAAAAAAATAAATCAGTATATTATTTTCAGTGAAATGGATAATTTCCTTTCCCCAAGTTCTTTTCTTTTAAGATTTATTTATTTATTCATGAGAGAGAGAGAGAGAGGAAGAGAGAGAGAGAGAGGCAGAGAGAGAGAGAGAGGCAGAGACACAGGCAGAGGGAGAAGCAGGCTCCATGCAGGGAGACTGATGTGGGACTCGATCCCGGGACTACAGGATCACGCCCCGGGCCAAAGGCAGGCGCCAAACTGCCGAGCCACCCAGGGATCCCCCTCCATTCCCCATGTTCTAATTGTATTTTCTTAATTCTTGGATTTTGAAATTTCTTTATCTATTCCAGACATTAGTTTGCAGGTACTCTTTACAGGGTCTAAAGTTTTTAATTTTAATGAGATCCAATTTATCAACTTTGCCCTCTACAAATGGTGTTGTTGGTATTGAGTATAAGACCTTTCCCTAGCCCTAGATCCCAAAACATGTCTTCCATTTTTTTTCTAACAGTTTTTTTAGTTTCACATTTTACCTTTAAATCTTTTATCAGTTTTGAATTAATTTTTGTATAAAGTATGAGATTTAGCTCAAGGTTCATTTTTATCATGTGTGACAATGGATATAGAATTGCTCCAGCAGGATTTATTGAAGGGGCCATCTTTCCTCTATTGAATTACTTTGATAGCTCTACTGAAATTGGGCATATGTGTGTGCATCTGCTTCTGAATATTCTATTTCACTGATCAATGCATTTCTTTTGACAGTACCAAATGGTCTTAGTTCCTATAGCTATAGAATAGTCAAGTAGACAAAATAAGATACTTTATTCTTCCTTTCAAGGTAATTTTGAATATTCCAGGGTTTTTTGCCTTTTCATATAAATTTTAATATAATCTTATCCTGTCTATAAAACATCTTGCTAGGATTTTAAAATGAATTGGTTTAACATATAGTTCAATTTGGAAGATAATTGAGATCTTTATTATTTCTCATCTTCCAATTCAGAAGCAAGGTATGTCTCCCCATTCATGTGTATCTTTGATTTATTCCATCAAATTTTGTAGTTTTTTAGCATACATATCCTATATGTGTTTTGTTAAATTTACTTCTCAGTATTGTTTTAATTGATCATAAATTTTTTTTTAATTTAGGTGTTTATGTGTTCATTGCTTGTCTAAAGAAATCAAATAGATATTTTTATATTGATATTCTACTGTTATATAGACTGAATGTTTGTACCACCCCCATAGAGATCCAAACCCCAAAGATGTGGTATTTGGAGGGGGCCCTTTGGAGGTTGTTTAGCAGTAGTGTCCTTATAACAGAGACCCCAAAAATGCTCTGTTACCCCTTCTGCCATGCAAGGACACAACGAAGAGATGATTCCCTGTGAACTGGGAAGTGGATCTACACCAGACGATAAAGTTGCTGGTGCTTTAATCTTGGACTTCTTAGTTTCTAGAACCATGTGAAATACATTTCTGTTTGTTTATAAGGTGTTCAGTGTATAGCAATTCTGTTAGCAGCCTGAATAGACTACAACATATTGTAACCTTGCTGAATTCACTCACTGTTTCTAGGAGATTTTTAATTTTTTTTATTTGTTGAGATTTTCTATATAGAAAATATGTCACCTATGAAAAAGCACATTTTTATTTATAAAGCTTTTCTTCTGATGTGAATGCATTTTATTTTCTTGCATAATTGTACAGTTCTGTTTCTTGAGCCTTTAGCACTCTGTTGAATACAATTTATTGGTGTGGACATTTTTTTTTAAGAGCGAATGCATGTGAGCAGTGAGGGGAGGGGCAGAGAGAGAGAGAGAGAGAGAGAGAGAGAGAGAATCTCAAGTGGACTCCCCTCTGAGAGGCACCAAATTTGGGGCTAGATCTCACAAACCTGAGATCATGACCTGACCTGAAATCAAGAGTTAGACGCCCAATCTACTGAGCCACCCAGGAGCACCAGGTGTGGGCATTTTTGCTTTATTTTCCTTTCTTAACAGCATTTAGTTGTTTGAACATTAAATATAGCATTACAGAGGGAGGGGCAAGACGGCGGAAGAGCAGGGTCTCCAAGTCACCTGTCCTCAACAAATTACCTAGAAAACCATCCAATCATCCTGAAAATCTACGAATTCGGCCTGAGATTTAAAGAGAGACCAGCTGGAACGCTACAGTGAGAAGAGTTCGCGCTTCTATCAAGGTAGGAAGACGGGGAAAAAGAAATAAAGGAACAAAAGGCCGCCGAGGGGGAGGGGCCCGCGAGGAGCCAGGCTGAGGCCGGGGCGAGTGTCCCCAGGACAGGAGAGCCCCGTCCCGGAGGAGCAGGAGCTGCACCGACCTTCCCCGCGGAAAGGCCTCCCGGGGATTGGAGCAGGATCCCCAGGAGGGCGGGGATGCCCTCGGGCTCCCGGGACACTAACAGGCACCTGCGCCCCGGGAGATGCGCCGAGCTCCCTAAGGTCTGCAGCGCTCGGCGGGACCCAGAGCAGCTCGGAGGGGCTCGGGCGGCGGCTCCGCGGAGGGGGCTGCGGGGCGGGAGCGCGAATCCAACAGCGCAGGCCCCGGAGCACAGGGCGCCGGGACACAGCCCAGGATCCGGCCTCCCCCCGGGACAGGCAGAGGCCGGGAGGGCCCAGGACAGCAAGGACGCTCCTGCCCCGAGCTGAGCAGATCAGCGGCCCCGCCCGGGAGCCCCCAGGCCCTGCAGACGGAGAGCCCCGGAGCTACTGCGGGAGCTGACTCCAGGGCTGCAGAGCTGGCCGTGCCACTGGGGCTGTTCCTCCTGGGGCCTCACGGGGTGAACAACCCCCACTGAGCCCTGCACCAGGCAGGGGCAGAGCAGCTCCCCCAAGTGCTAACACCTGAGAATCAGCACAACAGGCCCCTCCCCCAGAAGACCAGCGACACGGACCAGTTCCAAGGGAAGTCAAGGGACTTAAAGTATACAGAATCGGAAGATACTCCCCGTGGTTTTTGTTTTTGTTTTTTTGTTTTTGTTTTTTTTTGTTTTTTTTTTTTGTTTGTTTGTTTTGTTTTGTGCTTTTTTTTTTTTTTTTTCTTTCTTTTGATTACGGATTGCTTCCCCCACCCCACCCCACCCCACCCCTTTTTTTTCTTTTTTCTCCTTTCTTTCTTTTTCTTTTTCTTCTTCTTCTCCTTTTCCCCTTTTTTTTCTTCTTTCTCTTTTTTCTTTTTCTCTTTTCTTTCCTTCTCTCTCTTTTTCTCCTTTTCCCAATACAACTTGTTTTTGGCCACTCTGCACTGAGCAAAATGACTAGAAGGAAAACCTCGCCTCAAAAAAAAAGAATCAGAAACAGCCCTCTCTCCCACAGAGTTACAAAATATGGATTACAATTCAATGTCAGAAAGCCAATTCAGAAGCACTATTTTACAGCGACTGGTGGCTCTAGAAAAGACCATAAAGGACTCAAGAGACTTCATGACTGCAGAATTTAGATCCAATCAGGCAGAAATTAAAAATCAATTAAATGAGATGCAATCCAAGCTAGAAGTCCTAACGACGAGGGTTAAGGAGGTGGAAGAACGAGTGAGTGACATAGAAGACAAGTTGATGGCAAAGAGGGAAACTGAGGAAAAAAGAGACAAGCAATTAAAAGATCATGAGGCTAGATTAAGGGAAATAAATGACAGCCTGAGGAAGAAAAACCTACGTTTAATTGGGGTTCCCGAGGGCGCCGAAAGGGACAGAGGGCCAGAATATGTATTTGAACAAATCCTAGCTGAAAACTTTCCTAATCTGGGAAGGGAAACAGGCATTCAGATCCAGGAAATAGAGAGATCCCCCCCTAAAATCAACAAAAACCGTTCAACACCTCGACATTTAATAGTGAAGCTTGCAAATTCCAAAGATAAGGAGAAGATCCTTAAAGCAGCAAGAGAAAAAAAGTCCCTGACTTTTATGGGGAGGAATATTAGGGTAACAGCAGACCTCTCCACAGAGACCTGGCAGGCCAGAAAGGGCTGGCAGGATATATTCAGGGTCCTATAAATGAAAAGAACATGCAACCAAGAATACTATATCCAGCAAGGCTTTCATTCAAAATGGAAGGAGAGATAAAGAGCTTCCAAGACAGGCAGGAACTGAAAGAATATGTAACCTCCAAACCAGCTCTGCAAGAAATTTTAAGGGGGACTCTTAAAATTCCCCTTTAAGAAGAAGTTCAGTGGAACAATCCACAAAAACAAGGACTGAATAGATATGATGACACTAAACTCATATCTATCAATAGTAACTCTGAACGTGAACGGGCTTAATGACCCCATCAAAAGGCGCAGGGTTTCAGACTGGATAAAAAAGCAGGACTCATCTATTTGCTGTCTACAAGAGACTCATTTCAGACAGAAGGACACCTACAACCTGAAAATAAAAGGTTGGAGAACCATTTACCATTCAAATGGTCCTCAAAAGAAAGCAGGGGTTGCCATCCTTATATCAGATAAATTAAAAGTTACCCCGAAGACTATAGTGAGAGATGAAGAGGGACACTATCTCATACTCAAAGGATCTATCCAACAAGAGGACTTAACAATCCTCAATGTATATGCCCCGAATGTGGGAGCTGCCAAATATTTAAACCAATTAATAACCAAACTGAAGAAATACTTTGATAATAATACACTTATACTTGGTGACTTCAATCTAGCTCTTTCTACCCTCGATAGGTCTTCTAAGCACAACATATCCAAAGAAACGAGAGCTTTAAATGATACACTGGACCAGATGGATTTCACAGATATCTACAGAACTTTACATCCAAACTCAACTGAATACACATTCTTCTCAAGTGCACATGGAACTTTCTCCAGAATAGACCACGTACTGGGTCACAAATCGGGTCTGAAACGATACCAAAAGATCGGGATAGTCCCCTGTATATTCTCAGACCATAATGCCTTGAAATTAGAACTTAATCACAACAAGAAGTTTGGAAGGACCACAAACACGTGGAGGTTAAGGACCATCCTGCTAAAAGATGAAAAGGTCAACCAGGAAATTAAGGAAGAATTAAAAAGATTCATGGAAACTAATGAGAATGAAGATACAACCGTTCAAAATCTTTGGGATGCAGCAAAAGCAGTCCTGAGGGGGAAATACATCGCAATACAAGCATCCATTCAAAAACTGGAAAGATCTCAAATTCAAAAGCTCACCTTACACATAAAGGAACTAGAGAAAAAGCAACAAATAGACCCCTCCCCCAGCAGAAGAAGACAGTTAATTAAAATTCGAGCAGAACTAAATGATATCGAGACCAAAAGAACTGTGGAACAGATCAACAGAACCAGGAGTTGGTTCTTTGAAAGAATTAATAAGATAGATAAACCATTAGCCAACCTTATTAAAAAGAAGAGAGAGAAGACTCAAATTAATAAAATCATGAATGAGAAAGGAGAGATCACTACCAACACCAAGGAAATACAAACGATTTTAAAAACATATTATGAACAGCTGTACGCCAATAAATTAGGAAATCTAGAAGAAATGGACGCATTCCTGGAAAGCCACAAACTACCAAAACTGGAGCAGGAAGAAATAGAAAACCTGAACAGGCCAATAACCAGGGAGGAAATTGAAGCAGTCATCAAAAACCTCCCAAGACACAAGAGTCCAGGGCCAGATGGCTTCCCAGGGGAATTCTATCAAACGTTTAAAGAAGAGATCATACCTATTCTACTAAAGCTGTTTGGAAAGATAGAAAGAGATGGAATACTTCCAAATTCGTTCTATGAGGCCAGCATCACCTTAATTCCGAAACCAGACAAAGACCCCACCAAAAAGGGGAATTACAGACCAATATCACTGATGAACATGGATGCAAAAATTCTCAACAAGATACTAGCCAATAGGATCCAACAACACATTAGGAAAATTATTCACCATGACCAAGTAGGATTTATCCCTGGGACACAAGGCTGGTTCAACACTTGTAAAACAATCAATGTGATTCATCATATCAGCAAGAGAAAAACCAAGAACCATATGATACTCTCATTAGATGCAGAGAAAGCATTTGACAAAATACAGCATCCATTCCTGATCAAAACCCTTCAGAGTGTTGGGATAGAGGGAACTTTCCTCGACATCTTAAAAGCCATCTACGAAAAGCCCACAGCAAATATCATTCTCAATGGGGAAGCACTGGGAGCCTTTCCCCTAAGATCAGGAACAAGACAGGGATGTCCACTCTCACCACTGCTGTTCAACATAGTTCTGGAAGTCCTCGCCTCAGCAATCAGACAACAAAAAGACATTAAAGGCATTCAAATTGGCAAAGAAGAAGTCAAACTCTCTCTCTTCGCCGATGACATGATACTCTACATAGAAAACCCAAAAGCCTCCACCCCAAGATTGCTAGAACTCATACAGCAATTTGGTAGTGTGGCAGGATACAAAATCAATGCCCAGAAATCAATGGCATTTCTATACACTAACAATGAGACTGAAGAAAGAGAAATTAAGGAGTCAATCCCATTTACAATTGCACCCAAAAGCATAAGATACCTAGGAATAAACCTAACCAAAGAGGTGAAGGATCTATACCCTAAAAACTATAGAACACTTCTGAAAGAAATTGAGGAAGACACAAAGAGATGGAAAAATATTCCATGCTCATGGATTGGCAGAATTAATATTGTGAAAATGTCAATGTCAGGGCAATTTATACGTTTAATGCCATCCCTATCAAAATACCATGGACTTTCTTCAGAGAGTTAGAACAAATTATTTTAAGATTTGTGTGGAATCAGAAAAGACCCCGAATAGCCAGGGGAATTTTAAAAAAGAAAACCATAGCTGGGGGTATCACAATGCCAGATTTCAGGTTGTACTACAAAGCTGTGGTCATCAAGACAGTGTGGTACTGGCACAAAAACAGACACATAGATCAATGGAACAGAATAGAGAACCCAGAAGTGGACCCTGAAATGTATGGTCATCTAATATTCGATAAAGGAGGAAAGACTATCCATTGAAAGAAAGACAGTCTCTTCAATAAATGGTGCTGGGAAAATTGGACATCCACATGCAGAAGAATGAAACTGGACCACTCTCTTTCACCATACACAAAGATAAACTCAAAATGGATGAGAGATCTAAATGTGAGACAAGAGTCCATCAAAATCATAGAAGAGAACACAGGCAACACCCTCTTTGAACTCGGCCACAGTAACTTCTTGCAAGATACATCCACAAAGGCAAAAGAAACAAAAGCAAAAATGAACTATTGGGACTTCATCAAGATAAGAAGCTTTTGCACAGCAAAGGATACAGTCAACAAAACCAAAAGACAACCTACAGAATGGGAGAAGATATTTGCAAATGACATATCAGATAAAGGGCTAGTTTCCAAAATCTATAAAGAACTTATTAAACTCAACACCAAAGAAACAAACAATCCAATCATGAAATGGGCAAAAGACATGAAGAGAAATCTCACAGAGGAAGACATGGACATGGCCAACATGCACATGAGAAAATGCTCTGCATCACTTGCCATCAGGGAAATACAAATCAAAACCACAAAGAGATACCACCTCACACCAGTGAGAATGGGGAAAATTAACAAGGCAGGAAACAACAAATGTTGGAGAGGATGCGGAGAAAAGGGAACCCTCTTACACTGTTGGTGGGAATGTGAACTGGTGCAGCCACTCTGGAAAACTGTGTGGAGGTTCCTCAAAGAGTTAAAAATAGACCTGCCCTATGACCCAGCAATTGCGCTGTTGGGGATTTACCCCAAAGATTCAGATGCAATGAAACGTCGGGACACCTGCACCCCGATGTTTCTATCAGCAATGGCCACAATAGCCAAACTGTGGAAGGAGCCTCGGTGTCCATCGAAAGATGAATGGATAAAGAAGATGTGGTTTATGTATACAATGGAATATTACTCAGCAATTAGAAACGACAAATACCCACCATTTGCTTCAACGTGGATGGAACTGGAGGGTATTATGCTGAGTGAAATAAGTCAATCGGAGAAGGACAAACAGTGTATGTTCTCATTCATTTGGGGAATATGAATAATAGTGAAAGGGAATATAAAGGAAGGGAAAAGAAATGTTGGGAAATATCAGGAAGGGAGACAGAACATAAAGACTCCTAACTCGGGGAAACGAACTAGGGGTGGTGGAAGGGGAGGAGGGCGGGTGTTGGAGGGGAATGGGTGACGGGCACTGAGGTGGACACTTGACGGGATGAGCACTGGGTGTTTTTCTGTATGTTGGTAAATTGAACACCAATAAAAATTAATTAAAAAATAAATAAATAAATATAGCATTACATGTAGTTTTTGTAGACGTTCTTTATACAGGTGACAAAATCTCCCCTCTATTCTTATTTTTCTGAGTGTTTTTATTATGAATGGGTATTTATCAAATATTTTTTTCGGTATCAATTGATATGAAAAATTAATTTTTAGTAGGCTAATATAGGATTATATTGACTGATTTTTTAATATTGAGTTACTCTTGCATTCCTGGAATAAACCTCACTGGTCATGGTTTATAATTCTCTTTATATGTAATTGCATTCTATTTGCATATATTTGTTAGAGATTTTGGCATTTGTACTCATGAGGGATACTAACTTCATAAAATGAATTTTTTCCTTATATTTTTTGGGAAGGAATTATTTGGAAATTGATATTCTTTTTTTAAATAATTTATTTATTCATGAAACAGAGAGAGGCAGAGACACAGGCAAAGGGAGAAGCAGGCTCTATGCAGGGATCCCGACCTGGGAATCCATCCCAGGTCTTGAGGATCAGGCCCTGGTCTGAAGGTGGCGCTGGACCGCTGAGTCACGCCCAGAATTAATTCTTTTAAAAATATTTTTTAGAATTCTGTAGTGCAACCAGCCTGAAGATATCTATTTTAGGAGTTTTTAACTAGAAATTCAATTTCTTTACAGCTAAAATACTCAAATTTTCTATTTTCTTTTGTACTAGTTTATTTTACTATTATGTTTTTTAGGATTTTATTTATTTATTCATGAGAGACACAGAGAGAGGCAGAGACGTAGGAAGAGGGAGAAGCAGGTTCCCTGTGTGGAGCCTGGCGTAGGACTTGATTCCCCGACCGCAGGACCATACTGTGAGCCGACGGCAGATGCTCAACCACTGAGCCACCCAGGCATCCCGTTACTTTATTTTTTTTTTAAGGAATTAGTCCATTTTATCAAAGTTGTCAAACTTTTGTGTGTAAAATATTTGTAGTATTACCTTATTAACCTTCTAATGTATACAGGGTCTATAATGGGGTCCCTTGTTTTGTTACTGATATTGGCCATTTGTATCTTCATTTTTTCTTTGATCTTGATAAAGGTTTGTCACTTTTATTGATCATTTTAAACAAACAGCTATTTGTAACTTATTTTTTGACATTTTCTGTTTTCAATTCATTGACATGTGGTCTTTATTATTTCTTTTCTTTTGGTTACTTTGTTTTTTGACTTTGTTTTTTGTTTTTCTTTTTCTAGGTCCTTGTGAGTGAGAGAGCCCAAGCAGGGGGAGCATCAGAGAAAGAGGGAGAAGCAGACTCCCCACTGAGTAGGAAGCCCAGTACAGGGCTTGGTCCCAGGACCCTGAGATCATGACAGGAGCTTAAGGCTGATGCTTACCCGACTAAGCCACCCTGGAACCCCTCCTTCTCTTTTTACATCGCTGATTTCTGGTGGTGGTTGGTGCACACATGATGCGTGATGTCAAATTTCTCCAAGTTGATGAGTGTGTACTCTATCTTGGTATAGGTTCCGTGGGTCCTGGAAAGGAATGCATATGTTGATGTTGATTAGTAGAATCTTTTGTAAATGTTGATTAGATCCTATTGAATAATGATGTTTCTAGTTGTTCTGTATCCTTCTTACACTTCTATGTAGTTATTTTGCGAGTTGTGGAAAGAGGGGTTTTGGAGTCTCCCAAGTATTGTTGTTAATTTGTGTATTTCTCCTTTTATTCCTATCAAATTTTGTTTCACATAGTTTTCTTTTTTCTCTTTTTTAATGTAGTTTCACTATGTTTGTTACATACACATGAAGAGTTGTTATGTCTTCTTGGTGGATTGGCTCTTTTACCATTATTTGATATTCTTCTTTGTCTCTGGTAATTTTCATTTCAATTATTGTGTTTTCACTTCCAAAATTTCATTTTATGTTTATAGTTGCTGTATGTCTGCTGGAACTTCCCCCCTCCCCCCCCCCCCGTTTTTTCAAGCATTTTATCAACTGGTCATTCAAGCATTTTTAGGATATCTGCTTTAGATTCTTAGAATTCTAATATGTCTGGGGTATTTTTTTTTTGTCATTGTTTTGTTTTGTTTTGGAATCTGTTGGTTGTCTTTTATCATTCAGTTTGAGACATTCCTGGTTCTTGGTATGACTAATGGACATTTTATGAGAGTAGGGTTCTCACTCACCCTATCATGACAGTAGAGTGCCCTCCTGACTGCTAGGCAGGGATTGCAATTCTGTCCCCCTACTAGGCCTCCACTAATACATCCATGGCTGGGAAGTATAGGAATGCCACTTTCTTGCTCCCCAGGTGGCTTCTACTGACTCTATGAGCTGAAGGGGTTGTCATGGCTACTGATGAAAATTCTTTCTTTTGAGTAGGCCTCTCTGACATTATGACACCTCACTGTGGCACTCTCAATGTCATCACAAAAGAAGGAAGTAGGAGGGCACCTTGTTACTACCAACTAGGGGTAGAAGTCCAGGTTCTACATGTAGTCTCCCTTGACAGCAAGGGTGAGGGTGGGAGGCATCTACTCAATTTTCTGTGAGACTTCTCTAGCAGAAGGTTGGGTATAATTTGTTAGCATCCAATAAGGATGGAAATCTAGGTTCCTCACTTAATAATTAACTGGAGGGTATTATGCTGAGTGAAGTAAGTCAATCGGAGAAGGACAGTGTATGATCTCATTCATTTGGGGAATATAAATAATAGTGAAAGGGAATATAAGGGAAGGGAGAAGAAATGTGTGGGAAATATCAGAAAGAGAGACAGAGCATAGAGACTCCTAACTCTGGGAGGCAAACTAGGGGTGGTGGTAGGGGAGGAGGGCGGGGGTGGGGGTGAATGGGTGATGGGCACTGGGGGGGGGCACTTGACGGGATGAGCACTGGGTGTTATTCTGTATGTTGGTAAATTGAACACCAATAAAAAAAAATTTATTTTAAAAAAATTTGCAGATGCAAATGGAGCAGAACAAAAGTTTTTCGGTGGTGTTTGACTCTCTGTCGTGGTGGACTGCCATTGTCCTTGTCCTTTGGCTAGAGAAAGCAGACGTCTTTTGGGGCATTTATATCTGTCCCCATTGGAGTTTCTCAGTTGCCAGTTCTTTGCTTCAAGTCTGGAATATACGAAGCAAGGAGAAAGCTCACTGAATTGGGGTACCTGGGTGGCCCAGTTGGTTAAGTGTCTGCCCCTGGCTTGGGTAATGCTCTCAGGGCCCTGGGATGGAGCCCCAAGTCTGGGCTCTTTGCTCAGCAGGGATTTTGCTTCTCCTTTTCCCTCTGCCCCCACTTGTTCTCTCTCTGCTTCCTCACTCTCAAAAAAATAAGTAAATAAATAAAATCTTAAAATAATAAAAGAAAAGAACGAACACTGAATTAGTTGCCATGTCTTACTTTGGTCCCTGGTATCCACTGTCATTTTGACTTTTTCAGTTTCTCCAGCTTTCAGGGTTTCTTCGTTTTCTTTGTATATAGTGTTTAGGATTTTGAATTATGTTCAACCAGAGGAGCAGGGATAAGTATATCTAGCTTGAATTTTTTTTATTTGTAAATGTATTTGGTCTAATATACTTGCTGGTTGCCTCTCAGAGAAATTCATGAATTTTTTTTTTGCATTTTTTTAAATTTATTTTTTATTGGTGTTCATTTTGCCAACATATAGAATAACCCCCAAGTGCTCACCCCGTCAAGTGCCCCCCTCAGTGCCCATCACCCAGTCACCCCCACTCCCTATCCACCTCCCCTTCCACCACCCCTAGTTCCTTTCCCAGAGTTAGGAGTTTCTTATGTTCTGTCTCCCTTCTGATATTTCCCACTCATTTTTTCTGCTTTCCCCTTTATTCCCTTTCACTATTTTTTATGTTCCCCAAATGAATGAGACCATATGTTTGTCCTTCTCCAATTGACTTATTTCACTCAGCATATAATACCCTCCAGTTCCATCCACATTGAAGCAAAAGGTGGGTATTTGTCATTTCTAATGGCTGAGTAATATTCCATTGTATACATAAACCACATCTTCTTTATCCATTCATAAAGATTCGATAAAGAAACTTTTGATTCTTAGACAAACATACTAAAATGATAAAGGCGTGTACTAACATTACTTCCTTTATTGTTACTGGTGGTAAGGATATACATACACACACACCCAGATGTATATGTTATATATAAGTGTATATACATATATATATACATATATTTTTCTGAAATTTATTTATTTTGAAGATGATCATAGTGGACACAAGAATATTCATTAAGGCTTCTGAAGCAATATAGGAAATTAATAAGCTGCAAACTCTTTCCTTGGTTGTTTTGTTGCTATAACTTCCTGGAAAATCATTGTGAAATAAATTTCTTAAGCAATTACACCATGATTTTTATGAGCAAGTTTTTATCTAAATGAGCAATAGTAGAACCTTATTTTTTGTATGATAAGTGCTATGTATGAAACTTGTAGTACATTTTCATTGCTACTATCACTGGTACTGCTTTAGAGTTGTACTCTACTCTATTAAGTAATAAGTGAACTGAAAATACTGTCTCTTTTGAGAAGTCACTATTATACTTGTCATGAAATACATGTCTTTTGCAGTATTAACATTTACCCCTTTTACTCATTTATCAGTGCGATTAGGGTAACATTCCCTAGTTCTTATAGAATTAATTGCAAAATAGGAGAGCTGTGAGAGATAAGACTAAAGAATTCTTGGGAGGGAAATTAAGAAAATTTAATTAGTATTCTAGTTCACTTTTCCCTTTGCTTATTTTTTCAAAAGAAAACTTACATAACAACGTGTGTCTTTAAGAAGAAGATTAGTATACAGTAATTTTTTCCCCAGTGGACCATTAAACAAGAATGAATCTTAGCTGATTCTGCTCCTATTCTGGAAAGCGAGGGTGGAGTGAGGTGGTAGGGCACAACATTAGTGTTTCTAAAAGTCTGAGCTTTCTTTATACTGCTCCTCATCTGCCCTCCTACAAGGAAAAGGATTTACAATTTCATTCCTGTTTCAGAGAGGTTATTGCTGTAATTTCAAAAGGACAAGTAGCCCAACATGGAATACTTTCTCAAGAGAAATGGGCTTTATAGCTGTAGGTCATAGAAATGGCAAAACTTTGAGCCCAGAACTCTGCAGAGCCCCAGAAGAAGGCCAGATGTTTGATGATGTGATTTGTAGCTCCTGGGAGCTGAATACCAAGGCTCATGGCTTTGAGAAATAAAGTGAAAGATTCTAGTGCCCGAGGCAGGAAAACAGTTCATCTTCAAATGAATTTCATGAATATTGTCAAAGAACATCACTGCAGCAACCAATTCTCACTAACCCCAATGTTCTTCAAGTTTTCTAGGCAAAATATGGCTCCCTGGAACTTTAGTAAAACCCTAGAGATCATTGAGGGTCCTTTCTTCTACCACCTGCCTTTCCAGAATACGGTGCATGACTAAGAATTTCCTGTCATCTCTTTGTGACAAGAAGAAATAAACCATGTTAGATCTCTAAAAAAGACGTGGCTTGATGTTATCTTGAGTGCCAACAGAAGATATTACTGAGAACAGAAAGAACATTTTTTGTACTCATAGTGATAATATTTTTTTTATTTTTTTTATTTTTTTAATATTTTTTTTTAAGTGTGCACTTGCCATTACCAAAGCAATTCAAGAAAAATAATTACTTTTCCTTTTCTACATCAATAACCAGTTAGGAAATGGGATGGGAAAAATCAAATCCATTCATAATAACAACATAAACTATAACACAAACTACAAAATACATATAAATCTAAGAAGGAATGTGGAAGGTACACAAAAAATATGAAACTTTACAGAAGGATACAAGAAAAAGTTGAAGAAATGGAAGGAGACATATTTCTGTTTAAAACAAAAACCTGATGTAAAATAGTAGTTTGCTAAGAACAATCTATTTAGGGCATTCTAAATCATAATATTAGTGATAGGTTAATACTGGCACAGGCCCGCCTCAGCACCAGCCCCCAGGCCCACGTCGCCCCGACGCCCCATCTGACAGGGCACTTAGGCCAGAGCCCACTGGCGCCCTTCCCAGGAGGGGCTCCGAGCACCCACGCCACTGGACATGACCTCGCCCAGGGGAGCTGTCTTCTGCCCAGTGCCGCCCTGGCAGCGGGGATGAGTTAATGCTCCCGAGCTTCTGGGCCGGCCTCCGTGGGGTGGGGGCTGCACGCCTGTGTGTCCAGCGGGTCGCTCCCTGGGTCCCCGCCCCGGGAGGCGCTGGGAGGAGCTGCAAGGCCCGGTGGTGCATGCTTGGCCTTCGGGGGATGGCGGGTCGGTGGTGCCTGATGCCCCCAGCCCGGCCGGGAGGGTGGCCGCCCCTGCGCTCTGGGCCCAGGCCTTCCTGGTGCTCTCTTCCAGGTCAGGACCAGCCCCCCGAGGCCCTGATTGGCCCTCCTCCGGGCCGCGCGCCCCTCGCAGCTATCACGGGTGTCCTGGTGAGGTAGGTTTTGGCCTGTGAGATGGGTCCGGTGCGCTGTGTCCCTCGGCCAGCGGCCCCCAGGCTGGGATCGGAGGCTCCTGTGGGCCACTGCCACTGCGTGCACCCGGAGATGGGCACCCCGTCCATCTGTGTCCCTGCAGTCTCAGCCAGAGCTCATGCACCCAGCTTCTCAGGATCTGGGCATGTCGGTTTGCCAAGGTCTCCTAGCGTCAGCCTTAGCCAGGCAGTGGGTTACTTGTTAGGTGCCCCACAGTGCAGCCAGGGCTAGAGTGCAAGGGCAGTATCTTTGCAGCAGGGGATCTGGCCAGAGGGCCTGGGCACTTTGGTGACCCTCCGAGGTCACACAGGCCAGGAAGAGGGGAGTGCTAAGCTGAGCGCCAGGGGAGCCAAAGGAAGAGAAAGTGGACTTTTGCTTGGGAAATGGCAAAGGTCCCCCCCCCCCAAGGGAGACCAAGAGGAGGGAAGGCAGACCCAGACAGGGAGGGAGAGACAGAGAAACAGAGGGACAGGCAGACACAGGAAGGGAGCCACAGACAGGGAGGGAGAGATAGAGACCGAGACCGGGGAGAGACAGGGAGACAGCTAGGGACAGATGCGGGCGGGGGGGAGGTAGAGACAGGGAGTGAGAGACATAGACAGGGAGGGAGACCAGGAGACTGGAAGGGAGACGGAGACAGGGAGGGAGAGACAGACAGGGAAGGAGAGTTAGAGAGACAGGGAGGGAGAGACAGAGCCAGAGTAGAGAAACTGAATCAGGGGTGGACAGACCAAGACAGGGAGAGACCGAGACAGGGAGGGGAGATAGAGACGGTTGCGGGGAGAGACTGAGATACAGGGAAGGAAACAGATAGAGAGGGACATACAAATACAGGGAGGGAGAGACTGAGAGTTAGGGAGGGAGAGACCGAGAGACAGGGAAGGTGAGACAGAGAAATGGAGGTACAGACACTGGAAGGGAGAGGGAGGGAGACAGCAAGGGAGAGATAGAGACAGGGGGAACAGAGAGCCTGCAAGGGAGAGACGGAGAGACAGGGAGGGAGAGACAGAGAGACCAAGAGGGAGTGACAGAGACAGGGAGGGAGACAGAGAGAGAGAGAAAGAAACAGACAGGGATGGAGACTGAGAAATGTAGGGAGAGACAGAGATAGTGAGGGAGAGATAGAGGGAGGGAAGGAGACCGAGACAGAGTGAGGGAGACCAAGACAGGGAGGTAGAGATGGAGAGACAGGGAGGGAGAGATGGAGACAGGGAGGGAGAGATGAAGACAGGGAGGGAGAGACCAAGAGATAGGGAGGGAGACACATAGAGACTGGAGGGAGAGACAGAGACAGGGAGGGAGTGACCAAGACAGGGAGGGAGAGACTGAGACTGGGAGGAAGACCAAGAGACAGGAAGGGAGACACAGAGACAGGGAGAGAGAGACATGGAGGGAGAGGTAGACACAGGGAGGGAGAGATAGAGATGGGGTGAGACAGAGACAGGGAGGGAGAGACAGAGAGGGAGGGAGACAGAGACATAGTGAGGGAGACCGAGACAGGAGGGAGAGACTGAGAGACAGAGAGGGAGACAGAGACAGGAAAACACAGCGATAGGGAGTAAGAGACAGGGAGGGAGAGTCAGAGGAAGTGAGGGAGACCGAGAGAGGGAGGGAGAGAGAGAGAGAGAGACAGAAGGGGGCACAGACCGAGATGGGATGAGAGACTGAGAGGGAGACACAGAGACGGGGGAAAGATAGAGATGGGGGAGAGAGTCAGAGACAAGTAGAGAGACACAGAGATAGGGAGCGAGAGATTGAGAGTTAGGGAGGCAGAGACTGAGAGAGAGACGGATAGATCTTGAGACATGGAGGGAGAGACAGAGACAGGGTGGGAAAGACCTGGAGACCAGGAGGGAGAGACAGAGATAGAGAGGGAGACTGAGACAGTGAGGGAGACTGAGACAGGGAGGGAGAGATCGAGAGACTAGTAGGTAGAGATCGAGACAGGAGGGAGAGACAGAGATGGGGAGGAGACACTGAGATGGAGGGAGAGACTGAGAGACAGGAAGGGAGACACAGATACAGGGAGAGAAAGATGGGGTGGGCAAGCTAGAGACTGGGAGGGAGACACAGGCAGGGAGGGAGAGACAAAGACAAGGAGGGAGAGCCCAAGATAGGGAGGGAGAGACAGAGAATGGGAAGGAGACACAGAGAGACATGGATGGAGAGATCCAGACAGGGAGGAGAGACCAAGACAACAGGGGTGAGAGACCCAGACAGGGGGAGAGACACAAAAGAGGGAAGGGCAGACCAAGAGACACTGAAGAAGAGACAGAGAGACAGGGAGGGAGAGACTGAGATGGGGGGACCGAGAAATTGGGGGGAGCCCAAGAGACAGGGAGGGAGACCAAGAGACAGAAAGGGAGTGTCAGAGACAGGGAGAGAACGAGATGGGGACAGGATGGAGAGAATGAGACAGAGAGGGAGAAAAGGCAGAGACTGAGAGACTGGAAGGGAGACACAGAGACAGGGAGAGACAGGGAGGGAGACACCGACATAGGGAGGGAGAGACCAAGACAGAGAATGAGAGACCAAAGAGAGTGAGGGAGAGACAGAGACAGGGAGGGAGACACAGACAAGGAGGGATATAGAGACGGGGTGGAGGAACAGAGAGACAGGGAGGGAGAGATGGGGAGACAGAGGGAGAGATGGCGAGACAAGGAGGGAGAGTCACAGAGGGAGGGAGAGTCACACACAGGGAGGGAGAGATAGAGACAGGGAAGGGGAGAAAGAGAGACATGGATTGAGTGACAGAGACAGGAAGTGAGAGACAAAGAGATAGGGATGGAGAGACCGAAACAAGGAGGGAAGGTCAGAGAGACAGGGCGCGGGAGACAGACAGTGAAGGAGACACAGTCAGGGAGGGAGAGATGGAGACAGGGTGGAGAGACTGAGATGATGGGGGTGAGAGACTGAGGTGGGGGAAGATACAGACACAGCGAGGGGACACTAAGAGATGGGGAGGGAGAGACTGAGAGACAGGGAGAGACCAAGAGACAGGAAGGGAGACAGAGACAGACAGGGAGGGACACACAGACAGGGAGGGAGAGAGAGACGGGGGAGACACAGAGAGACAGGGGGAGGTAATGGCAAGATAGGGAGTGACAGCGAGACAGGGAGGGAGGATGGAGACAAGAAGGGAGATTGAGAGAGGGATGGAGAGAGACAGACAAGGAAGGAGAGTCAGACAGGGAGGGAAAGACGGAGACCGTGAGACAGAGATGGAGAGACAGGCAGGGAGGGAGAGACCAAGACCGGGAGGGAGAGGGCAGCCCCCGTGGCACAGCAGTTTAGCGCCTGCCTTCAGCCCAGGGTGTGATCCTGGAGACCCGGGATCGAGTCCCACGTCAGGCTCCCTGCATGGAGCCTGCTTCTCCCTCTGCCTGTGTCTCTGCCTCTCTCTCTCTCTCTCTCTCTCTCTCTCTCTGAATAAATAAATAAATAATCTTAAAAAACAAACACACAAAAAAGACAGGGAGGGAGAGACTGAGTGACAGGGAAGGAGACACAGAGAGACAGGGAGGGAGAGATCCAGATGGGGAGGAGAGACCGAGACGGGGTGTGGGGGAGGGACAGAGGTGTGGGGGAGACACAGAGACAGGGAAGGAGAGATCTAGAGACAGGGAGGGACAGACCGAGAGATGGGGGGGAGAGACCAAGACAGGTGGAGAGACCAAGACACAGGGAGGGAGACACAGAGGCAGGGAGGGAGACACCCAGGGACAGAGATGGTGAGATAGGGAGGGAGAGACATCAAGAATGGAGGGAGATTCAGAGATAGGGAGAGAGACAGACAGGGAAAGAGAGACAGGGAAAGAGACAGGGAGGGGGAGATCAAGACAGGGAGGAGAGACCGAGATGGGGGAGAGACCGACAAGGGGTGAGACATAGAGATGGAGGGAGACACCAAGGGACAGGGAGGGACAGACCGAGAGACAGGGAGTAAGAAAGAGAGACAGGGAGGGAGACCAAGACACAGTGAGGGAGACACAGAGACAGGATGGAAAGAATGAGACAGGGAGGGGACACAGGAAGGGAGAGAATGAGAGATAGGAAGGGAGACAAAGAGACAGGGAGAGAGAGATAGGGAGGGAGAGACAGATATAGAGAGGGAGATGCAGACAGGGAGGGAGAGATAGAGACAACTGAAGAGACAGAAAAATGGAGGGAAAGTCAGAGACAGGGAGGGAGAGACCAAGACTGGGAAGGAGAGACTGAGAGGCAGGGAGGGAGAGATGGAGATGGGGAGAGACAGAGAAACAGGAAGGGAGAGACAGAGACAGGGAATGAGACAGGGAGGGAGAGTCTGAGATGGGGGAAAGACGGAGATGGGAGGACAGACAGAGATGGGGGAAGAAACCAAGACAGGAAGGGAGAGACCAAGTCAGGGAGGGAGACACCGAGAGACTGGGAGGTAGAGACAGAGCCGGGTTTGCATGAGGATGAGCTCTGGGGTGGTAGGCCAGGGGCGGTGGGACCTACCCTGCGTCCTGGGTCCACAGCTGTGGATGCAGCTCCCAGCGCAACAGTCCTTGCCTCTTTCTCAGGTGCCCAGAGGCCTGGGATGACTCTCCCTATGAGGGGAAAGGGCAGGCTGACTTTTCCCAGAGCCCCCATGCTGGGGCAGAGAGAGGCTTCCTGCCTCATCCAGCAGGAGTATTGGGGGCCTCTGAGCTCCTCAGGACTGAGCCGGTGGTGCAATGCCCCAGCCCAGACCCTTTGGGCAGTCAGGGTGTCCAGGCGGCTCAGGGAGGGTGTGGGTCCCATCCATGTGGGCTCAGGGAGGATGCGGGTCCCGTCAATGCATGCCCCGAGGGGTGGAGGCAGGCACCATCCAGAATCAGGGCAGGGCTTGGAGCAGGTAGCTTGAGGGCCAGGGGCCAGGCTGCTGGACAAGAAGAGCCCAGCCAAGGCCTTTTGCTCTTCCTCCTTCCCCCTCCCCCTCCACCCCCTTCTGCCTTTCCCCACTTCCCTGTCCAAGTATGCTAACAGTGATTTGGGTTGATTAGAAACTTCAATGACATTTATTTATTGAAAGATTTTGTTAATCAGAGAGAGAGAGAGAATATAGCAGGGAAGAGGCGCAGAGGGAGAGGGAGAAGCACGCTCCCCGCTGAGCAGTAAGCCTCAAGTGTGGCTGGATCCCAGGAACCTGGGATCATGACCTGAGCCAAAGGGAGACACTTCACTGACTGAGTCACCGAGGCACCCCATAAACTTACATTACCTTTAAATGAGAGGATAATAAAAATAAATAAATGAGAGGATAATACAGTTTATAAAAATTCTGAATTATGCTTATCTAAAGAGATTCAAGTTTTTCCTATCAGAAGAGTATGAGATTAACTCCTGTTATTGTCACTTGATTGTCCATTTGAAAAAACTATGTTCCTTTGGCTAAGTTGTCATCATTGCTTTCATTTTCTGTATTAAAGGATCATCATCAGGGTGCCCGGGGGGTATGGGGGTGGCTCAGTGGATTAAGTCTCAGACTCTTGCTTTCTGCTCTTGATCTCAGGGTCTTGAGTTCAAGCCCCACATTGGGCTCCATGCTGGGTGCTGGACATGGAGTCTACTTAAAAAAAAAAAAGGTTTGTCATCTTCCTCAGCGTTTATTCCTTATGAATGCCTGTAGGGTAAATACCGTTTTCTGTTGTACCACTGAAATGGGTACCTTATTCTCATGGATGCACTGAGATATTTTACTCTGTGTTGTGTGACCATCGTGTGATGTCTGTGGAGTGTTCTTGGTAAAGCTTGTTGGTCACTTTATTCCTGCTGGCCTCAGGCTCACTGTCACCATGACTCGCCCACTGCATATTGGTCTTCCCCGCTCATTTCTTCTCTTACCCTAATGGTTAGCAATATATTTTTCTTGTCTTTTTTTGTAATGATGGCCCATTTTAAAAAAATAGAGTGGTTATAAGCTCCTTTGTATTGTAAAAAAAATACATTTATACCAGAAATAACTCTAGAGCCAAAATGGAGGAAAACATATCTTCTTTACACCTCGGCTTGCTTATTTTAAGGAGTGAGAGGTTGTCATATTTTCTTGCCTCAGTATTGCATGAGCTCAGGACTCTTTTTCTTCTGTCTTTTCCCATTTCTCCATCTGCATACAGTATCCAGGGTAGAACAGAATTAGTATCTTCTCATCATTTGCCATGGTTTTATTGTGAACAAGTAGGATTGAGCAGACATATAGCCCTGCTAAGTTACCACTTCTATGCGGATAGATAGAAGTCACATCAATTCATCTAAAACCAAGGTTATTTATTAGTTTTAGAAAATTTCCTTTTCTACATTACTGATTTGAACTGACAATTTACTAATGTGCTTACAGAGATAAGTATATATTTTCCACAAAAGCTATTTTCTCAGTGTCTGGGAAATATTTCTCAATTAAATGGGTAATTTAAATGTTCTATGGTTGCTTCCTGACAAGTGTTTTCTTACTGAAATGAGTACTTTCCAACTATATCTTGATGAATTTTCCTGGTGAAAGTGGACAGAGGTGTCAGTGGTCTAGAAGTTCAGGTTCTCAGAACCTCATTTATTGAAGTTTCCAACTTACTTTTTTGGCAAGGTATTTGGACCTAGTTAGATTTAATTCTCAGGGCTCATCCCCAAGGAGATGGAAATCCCTCTTTCAGGCTCCTGCCTGCCTCTGGCTCCGTAGCTTCTGTGGAGCAGTGGTGGCCCTGCTCCTCCTTCAGCAGAGTGTTCAGGAGCTGCAGGGAGGCGCTGGCCTCTGGACCTCTGTGCAGTGGTTGGCCATGCTGTTCTGAGTGCATATTCCTTCCATTCCTTTCCTCATGTGCTTCCACTCACCCTTCCATTAGCACCGTCGCAAGAGAGCCCCTTGCCCTCCCTGCCTTGCTTTTGGTTTTTTGGGGGTTTTTTTGCTTTTGTTTTCTAAGGTGGATTGGATTTGTTTGTTTTTGTGGTAATGAATGACACTTAAAGATGTTTAAAGAAGTAACTTTATAAAATGCGTATCTTTATTATTAAGATAGTGCTCAGGTTACTGCTCATGAAAATAGGTCAGATCTTCCAGTGAGTTTCGGGGGCGGTTTCTCTATGTTCTTAATTCCAGGACGGGTTGTGCTTTTCTGAAACGACCTGTCATTTTGGTCTTAAGGACCAGCACATACCCTCTATAAGTGAGTTTTCCTCTTTATGTTTAGTGCTGGGAAGCTCATTGCTCATTATGGGGCTTTTTAAAAATTGTTCTTGCCCTCTGGTCTGAAAGCATAGTGTACTTCTTGTACTGGTTCAAATTATGCCTTTTATTTCTCAAGACTATGTGTTATTTTGAAGACTGCTTGCTCCTGAAGTGTGCTGGTCACACATAGTATGTATTCCACAGGGAAAGTGGGGTTCGTGTACCTTTTATACCGGGATGTCCTCAGTCAGGAATGAGGGCTGCTCTTACTGCATTTCGGTTACGTGGATCAAATACAATACTCACTACTTGAATGGAAATTCTCATGCTGGTAGCGGAGGAATTTTAAGTGTTAATGGGGTATATATTTGCTGGGCATTTAAAAGACACTAGTAGTATATGAGCTTTGCTTTTAGAAAAGATTGGTTACTGTACAGTTTTCCATAATGTGTACAAAGGAAGGGACGAGCTACCCAGTGATGCAAAGAAAAGTTTTACGAGAGGCAACAGTCTTCCATTAGGGTTATGATAGGGGGTGCTGATAAAGGCATCTCATTTATTCATTGACTTATTCTTGTAGTCTTAGTCTTGTAGTATTTTCACTACTCTGGTTACTATGGTGTTCCCAAATTCAAATGGTATTGATGTTTAAATAGGATGATACACCTTTGTTCTCATTCCCTTCAGATTTGGGGCTGATGGTCTGTGGGTCAGGATAGAATGTGCTAGTGGGAACTAGAGAGGAGTCCTCATGTGAGGCGACATGATTCAGTGTGGCTTTTGTGAGGGACCTGAAGCAGAGTGGTGGTTGTCTGATCCGGTCCCTGCTGTGACTTGGTTGTGTCTTCTCACATATACTTACAGTTAATATTGACAGTTTTTGCATATTTCCATGGTGGTTTTGAGCAAATTGCATCAGAGAAGGACTAGGACAATCTAGATTGCCTGTCCTTAGTTGTGATTGTATCCTTTAGTTTTGAATTCAATTATAAATCTCTAATCATATCTCCAGAAACTTAGGATTTAGATCCTGGCTATTGAAATACATATGTAGACATGGGGGCATGCGGACATTGTTTTCTCTGTCACGGATTTGAAATCAGAATGAAAAGTTAATTAGAGCATCTCATCAACAAGCTATCTATTACAGTGAAGATATCTTGTGACATGGAAATGAAACGTAGCCAAGATTAATACTGAATTTGAGCTGGAGTGTAATAAAAAAAATGAGTAAATAAGGTTGATTACATTGTACATGAATAATAATGGTGTTCTTGCTAAAGAAAATTATGCTACTTAAGTGCTGTTTTTGAACAGAAGAAAAACAATTAAAAAGCACAAGAAAATTCACAAAATCTAAGAGTTGTGTTAGTATCTAATTAGCATTAAAATTTATTCTATATTAAGGTATTTAAGCTTATTTTTTTAAAAAAGCTTTTATATTTCTAAGAAAGATTTCAGGGTTTTGAGGGGCTTTTGCAAAATTTGTGGTCCTAGAATTTTATTAGCTATGATTTTTCTCAAGACATTTTACATTTTGTGCATTGGTCTTAGTTATAAAATAGTAAAAATAAGGATGCTTGGAGGTTCAGTTTCATCATTCCAGCTCAGGTCATGATCTTTGGGTTTGAGACCAAGCCCTGCCTCTGGCTCCCTGCTCACCATGGAATTTGCTTGAGATTCTAATTCTCCCTTTCTCTCAGGCCCTCCACTCCCCTGCACTCATTCACACACACTCTCTCTCTAAAATAATAAATCCTAAAAAAATAGTAAAAATGATATGTATCCCAAAGGGTAGTTTTTCAGACCTATGAAAGATAATACATGAAAAGTAGAGCAGCACAGTGTGTGGCACAATATATTGGGAGACATTGAATCCAGGGGTACTTGCTTGTGAGATATCTCTAAGGAAATAGTTATAAGGTTATAGTGTCAACTTAACTGGAAATGCCAGTTTTAACTAAACACCTAAATAAGGGAATTTACTGTAGAGCTATGTCTGATATTGTCACTTGCTTTGCTTTTTAGTCACACATCCTTGTTAATTTTCCTTTATTGTTCATATTTGCAAAAACTCTGGTTCCCAATTGTCTAGCCAATATTTCACATTATTTATGTAAAGAAGGAGTCAATGAATAAGAATGCAGGACCGTATATTCATATACTACCATATTCTCATGATAGATTTTCTGCCAAACTTGTCATCAGATAATAATAGCTTAGATTTACATCACCCTCTGTGACAGATATCATGCAAGGTGCATTGACATAGCATCCAGCCCTGTAAAATAGGTGTCATGCACTTTTTTGATGAATAACCCAAAACAGAGAGAGTTAAAGCACTTCTTAATGTTCACATACTAAAAGTAATGACACTGATGTTAAAATCTGGATCAGTTTAACTCAGTGGCATATTCTCACTTGTAGAAATGTTTGCCAATGTTTGCCATGGTCCTAACCTTATTAAACATTTGACATAATAGTCTACAATATTAAATATTTACATGTTATCAATTTTCCATTAGTAGATCATTTGAGATTTTCTATATTTTAATATAAAATTCTAGACAGCCCCGAAGGTACACATGGATTATGTCCCAACAGTTCATTTCCAAATCAGTTTTTAAAGATAAGGATAAGAAATAACATTTAAAATTGCTTTAAAGTTGCTGAAAAGCTAGTATGATCAGAAGGGACAGAGAAGTATATAGCTACAGTCCCAAAAGGGGCCTTCTGAGTACTTTGAAAAACAAATAGAATTCTGAGAAGAACGCGCAATTTTGTTAAGAAGTCCATTCAGCAATTGGAATAGACATGTAGGGGAAACATCATAATCTGTAGGTGTTTGTACATACGAGGTAGACTTAACGGGCAGAGAATGGTTTTAAAAATAGGCGTAGATGTGCAGTATTTGGTAAAATCCCTGATGTAACAGACTAAGCAGAGGCTAAAAGGAAGTGATGAGAATTTGGGGGAGGATATCCTTCTTGTGTTTCCTGATGTAGGTCTGGGTTAGCTCAGTTGATGAAATGGTGTAAGTGGCTGGCGAGGAGCAAAAACTTGAGTAGAGTAGCCTTAGGCTAAGATGAAGTAGACCTCTTGGGAAGTTGGCGTATTTTGTGCTCATAAATAAAATATCCATGTCTTTTATTTTCTGTTTCAGAAAACATTTTCATAACACTTTGAAATGATTGTAAATTTGTTTTTTTTTTTCTTTTCCTAGTTAAGTAGTACAGGGATAGTTTCAAAGTGGGCACATTCTATGAATTCCAAATTGGAACAAGGTGTAACTAAAAGGTTATATTTTTACATTGTAAAATTTTGGCATCTAGATTTCTGGAATCTTTCGATTAAAGGGCTGTAACTAGATTTAAATTAGTTTTTAATTGATATCAAATCAACCTCCTTTTAAATGCTTTTTATAAAAAAATAAATGCTCGTTATATTCAAATGATAGTTATGGCATGAAACACAGGCATGTTAGAATTTGTTTTGAAAATGTTTATCATTCACAAATTAAGGAGAGTGGTAAAATTTAAAGTGGTTAACAATTTAGAAAAAGGGACTTTGAAAAATGGTATGGTTAAAATGAGTTTAAACAGAATCACAAAATAAATAAATAAATAAATAAATAAATAAATAAATAAATAAACAGAATCACATAAAAGAGACATAGCGAGGACACCCAGATAGCTCAGCAGTTGAGTGTTAGCCTTCAGCCCAGGGCCTGATCCTGGAGTCCTGGTATCTAGTCCTGCATCACGCTCCCCACAGGGAGCCTGCTTCTCCCTCTGCCTGTGTCTCTGCCTCTCTCTGTGTGTCTCTCATGTATAAATAAATAATTTTTTTAAAAGAGAGACATGGGAAACTTACTAAATAAAAGCAAGAGGTTCCAATACTTTTACATCACATCAACATGGAGAGAAATATAGGAGATCAAAAATATGCTCTGCATCCAGATTGTCTTGTTTAAATCCTAGTCCAGCAATTTTTCTAGCTAATGTGCTTTTTAGAAATTGAAAGGATATGTAAAAAAAATTGGAAGAGGACTAAAAGATGCTTAAATAGAATACAGTTCTGGCCCATTCAAGATTCACGGTGTCTCCCTCAGGTGCTGTGAACTTGTGGTGTGGCGTTCCCCTCCACGGGCTGGCCCATGACCAGCCCTCGGGTAGAGGCCGCAGGACTCTCGGGTCACAGACCAAGAACCATCTCATTCTTGGCACAGCAAGGAGCACGAGCATAAACATATTTGGGTGTCCTTTGGCCTCCCAGGTGCCAGGGAAGTTACACAACGGGTCCAGATAGACACCACACACGCAGTGGGTTCGTTTCATGGCTGAGGGACCCAGGGCCAAAGCACTTTTCAAGCCAGCAGCAAACACTCTAGCAAATGGCAAAACAGACAGACTCGCCTTCCACAGGAGAGCAAGAAGTTCCACGGCTCTCACCTGCTAGTGGACTTGGCCTACTTAGTTGGTATGTAACAAGCTAATAAAGCTGCTCAGTATCAGGAAGTGGGTAAGGTTCCAGTTTGTCTCGCTCAGCAGGAATGTGCAGGGCTACTCAGAGCCCTGGCACCCTGCCTCTCCCCCACCTCACATTGCCCTCCGCATTTGCTGCTGATCACAGTGGTCATGGGAGCATGCCACCCTGTGGGCTATTCAGATTAATTCTGTCCATAGGAACTCAACCTCTATTTGTTCAATTTGTCTCAGACAACATTTAATTAAAACTACTATCAGTAATTCTGCAAGTGGCAGGATGGAGCCAACCTGCAGTCATGACTATCTATGACCCCTGGAGCCCCAGACTAAGCTGGCTGAAGAAATCCCACAGAGATAGGATTATAGACACAGGACTCCCTATTTAAGTCTCTGCACTGCCCTTGCCACCCTTCCAGAGGAATTAATCCAGGCACAGCAATATGTAAGTGGCCGCACCGGGTGCACCTTGGCCTTGAAGGACGACTGTGTGGGACAGTTCTGTGTGCCTTAGCAATTCTGGCCAGTGGCTTGAAACTGACCCTTAATGGCTTCTGTATCCAAAATGGCATCATTGACACTTTCAGCTCAAGTTTCAGCTGAATTTCAGGGCCATATTTCTTACTACATTTTCTGACTGGATGGCTCCTGTTGTAGGGATAACTGCACCAACAAGTTCATGTACAGTGAGTAATTCATTCCTTCTGGAACTCTCCAAATAACTAAGGGTGTCCTATTCCAGAGAGATCTCCAGGCACCTGGGAGCCACATAATCTACTGGTGGTGTTTTCTTAAGCACTTGAAGACCTCTTATGATCACTCCTTACCTACAAATTACGGCAAGTATAGACAAGTCAATGTCTAGTTTCCACACAAGTAGTTCAGTCCCAGAGGCATACAGGTGCCCCCGGAAAGAAGGTGTTAGCCACAGTTGTTGTTCACTGCAAATACAACCTACGTCAGTCAGGGGACATGGGAACAGGCTCCAGGGTGCCTTCCTGACCAGCTGCTAAATCCTAGTTTTCCCAATTCTGGTTCAGCCTGTGTCTTTGGAGGGATTGCATGAGGCCAGTCTGACATCAAGTGTTTGTCTACACCACCTGCTAGGTGGCATTCATCCACCCCATGTCATGAACTAGTGATAGAGATGGGAATAGAGATGGAAAGACATTTAAAGGTGATGATAGCCATTTTGTTTGGGAGATATGGGGCTGGGATCACCTCCTATTTCTGATTGACTTCTCAGTGACATTAGAGAGGTAGATACTAAGTGCTGGTTACCACCATTTGGCGGCAGGGGGCGGATCTAGGAGTCCTTTAAATCAAGCAGCTTGTGATCTTCTGTGAAAGCTGCACTGGGATGTTTTTCTTTGTGAAGAAGCTTCCAGGATGGTTCCAAAAGACCAAATATGATTAGTGTCCCTCCTGATCTGCACCGAGACTCTACAATGTTCCCTACCAGATGTCAGAGTTGTGGCTTTCCCTATAGTCCCCCACATTAGTGTGTACCATCCTAGGAGCTATCCTTCCACGTTTTCTCCAGTCAGCATCTCTCTGGACTCAGACCTCTCACCTGGAGTGTTCTGTGCCAGGAGGATAACAGCATCTTAACAAAGTGTGTTGAGGCGAACGACTCCCCTCCCTCCCACCTGGCCTCACCTGGGTCTCTGCCAAGGGCCTGAGGCTGGTCGTACACCACCGAGGAGGTATTCTCTTTATGACTCAAACAGTCCAGCAAGAGAATTCAGGTGGTTGGACTGGAATTCAGTTTGAATTCGGTCAGCCACGGTTTGGCCGGGATGCCACACAGGAGATATGCCAGGCCGACCTGAGGCTGTTGTTAGGGAATAAAAAGAAGTGACATGGAAAGGAATGGCAGAGTGGAGGCCAAGGTTTTCAAAATACGTCTGGACAACTCCTCAACCCTGCGATCCTGATCATTACTCAGGAGATGACCACGGGAACAGCCCTTGTTGCGAACTGCAGCCCTTCTGGAACAAGCCACCTTAACTGAGGGACTTGGATCAGGAGAAGGTGAGGGAGGTGGAGTTAGAAATCTTTTCAGTGTTGTTTTTATAAACTGTGACCTTCTTAATGACAGTATTTCAAGATGAAAGAAGTATGGAATGGCCATTGATGACCTTGACTTTTGACCCCATGTTGGGTGTCCTTTGTGACAAAAGATGCACCATTGTCAGGTGGTTAATTGGTAAATGATCTCAAAGGCTGGAAATACAAACAACTTAGTTTCTTTTTTTTTTTAATTTTTTTTATTTTATTATTTATTTATGATAGTCATACAGAGAGAGAGAGAGAGAGGCAGAGACACAGGCAGAGGGAGAAGCAGACTCCATGCACCGGGAGCCCGACGTGGGATTCGATCCCGGGTCTCCAGGATCGCGCCCTGGGCCAAAGGCAGGCGCCAAACCGCTGCGCCACCCAGGGATCCCAACAACTTAGTTTCTCAGGACACATTGCAGTGTTGGGAGTTGACCAATCTGCCTGAAGTAGGGCGGATGGGCAATGGGCAGCCCCGCGGGCAGTGGGCATCCAGTGGGGGGGGGAGCTGGGAAGGTAGTATGCTGGGGGGAGCATGCTGGGGAGTGTGCAACAGGGAGAAAACCTGTAGTTCCTGATAAGTCACCTGCCTCCTTCTCCGGATCACACTATTCAGATATGGGAATTTCCCCAGTACTTTTGAGAAATCAGAACCTCATTCCAATAGGCAGAAAACTGGGAAAACGAGGGAGTGACTCCCCTACAACCCTGCCTTAACAATGATTAGGCTAGGGCTGGCCAATGACATCAGATAATCAGGTTAACTAAAAAAATTGAGAGGCAAAGTGAATTGGATACAAAACAATTATCCGAAACACAGGGGTGAGAATAAGTAGCATTGGAGGGAGAAAGAGTAGTCAGGTTATATGTGTATATATATATATATATATATATAATAATTTTTGTGTTTGAGAGAGTGAGCATAGTGGAGGAAGTGGGAGTGTCCAGCGCCCAGCGCCCAGAGCCTCCTGCACAGCAGCTTGGACCCAGGCACCCAAGATCTTGACCTGAGCCCCCCACATGCCCTGGTTTAACCTGCTTTACCACAGACAGCCTTGGCTTGGTATTTTTCCTTTATTCACCGGTTTTGCATGAGAAGAAGAGGGGTTAATTGTGTCTTCTATTTTTTGTCTAATATTCAAACAGCCAGTGTTGCATACCCAATTTATACAAGTTTTATACCTTTGTATGAATCTTTGTAAAAAAACCCCACTATTTCTGGGATCCCTGGGTGGCACAGCAGTTTAGCACCTGCCTTCAGCCCAGGGTGTGACCTGGAGTCCTGGGATGGAGTCCGCATTGGGGTCCCTACATGGAGCATACTTCTCCATCTGACTGTGTCTCTGCCTCTCTCTGTGTGTCTCTCATGAATAAATAAAATCTTTAAAAAAAACACTATTTCACATAAAGCATATGAACGTACATATCATTTAAATTGCAGATATATACACATCCATGCATACACATATTTATTTTCCTTACATTCTTCTGAGATGTAGTTCACTAATCCACATATGGAGCATTTTATATGCACAGGGCATTAAAAAGGGTTTTTTAAATGGTTAAGATGTGTTCTCTACATTAAGGTCAAGGAGTAAGAAAAACAGGCAAGACAAGAATACGTTAAAAAAAAAAAACTATCTAGAGGCACCAGGGTAGCTCCATAGGTTAGGCCTCTGCCTTTGGCTCAGATCATGATCTCAGGGACCTGGAATGGAGCTCCACATCGAATCAGGCTCCCTGCCCACTGGGGAGCCCCCTTCTCCCTTTCCCTCTGCTCCTCCCCCACTCATATCTCGTTCTTCCTCACTTTCTCAAATAAATAAATAAAATCTTTAAAAATTAAATAAAAAACATATTAGAATATCATAAAAGCAATTCTTTTTTTAATAAATTAATTTTTTATTGGTGTTCAATTTACCAACATTCAATTTGAATGCCATTTTTTTCTTTTTGTTGTCTGATTGCTGAGGCGAGGACTTCCAGTACTATGTTGAATAGCAGTGGTGAGAGTGGACATCCCTCTCCTGATTCTTTTTTTAATAAATTAATTTTTTATTGGTGTTCAATTTACCAACATTCAATTTGAATAGCATTTTTTTCTTTTTGTTGTCTGATTGCTGAGGCGAGGACTTCCAGTACTATGTTGAATAGCAGTGGTGAGAGTGGACATCCCTCTCCTGATTCTTTTTTTAATAAATTAATTTTTTATTGGTGTTCAATTTACCAACATTCAATTTGAATAGCATTTTTTTCTTTTTGTTGTCTGATTGCTGAGGCGAGGACTTCCAGTACTATGTTGAATAGCAGTGGTGAGAGTGGACATCCCTCTCCTGGTTCAACCAACTCCTGGTTCTGTTGATCTGTTCCACAGTTCTTTTGGTCTCGATTTCATTGAGTTCTGCTCGAATTTTAATTAACTCTCTTCTTCTACTGGGCGTGGGGTCCATTGGCTGTTTTTTCTCTAGCTCCTTTATGTGTAAGGTGAGCTTTTGTATTTGAGTTCTTTCCAGTTTTTGAATGGATGCTTGTATTGCGATGTATTTCCCCCTCAGGACTGCTTTTGCTGCATCCCAAAGATTTTGAACGGTTATATCTTCATTCTCATTAGTTTCCATGAATCTTTTTAATTCTTCCTTAATTTCCTGATTGACCCTTTCATCTTTTAGCAGGATGGTCCTTACCCTCCACGTGTTTGAGGTCCTTCCAAACTTCTTGTTGTGATTTAGTTCTAATTTCAAGGCATTATGGTCTGAGAATATACAGGGGACTATCCCGATCTTTTGGTATCGGTTCAGACCCAATTTGCAACCCAGTATGTGGTCTATTCTGGAGAAAGTTCCATGTGCACTTGAGAAGAATGTGTATTCAGTTGAGTTTGGATGTAAAGTTCTGTAGATATCTGTGAAATCCATCTGGTCCAGTGTATCATTTAAAGCTCTCGTTCTTTGGAGATGTTGTGCTTAGAAGACCTATCGAGGGTAGAAGGAGCTACATTGAAGTCACCAAGTGTAAGTGTATTATTATCAAAGTATTTCTTCAGTTTGGTTATTAATTGGTTTAAATATTTGGCAGCTCCCACATTCAGGGCATATATATTGAGGATTGTTAAGTCCTCTTGTTGGATAGATCCTTTGAGTATGAGATAGTGTCCCTCTTCATCTCTCACTATAGTCTTCGGGGTAAATTTTAATTTATCTGATATGAGGATAGCTACCCCTGCTTTCTTTTGAGGACCATTTGAATGCTAAATGGTTCTCTAACTTTTCATTTTCAGGCTGTAGGTGACCTTCTGTCTAAAATAGAGTCTCTTGTAGACAGCAAATAGATGGGTCCTGCTTTTTTATCCAGTCTGACACCCTGCGCCTTTTGATGGGGTCATGAAGCCCGTTCACGTTCAGGGTTACTATTGAAATATATGAGTTTAGTGTCATCATGATATCTATTCAGTCCTTGTTTTTGTGGATTGTTACACTGAACTTCTTCTTAAAGAGGAATTTTAAGAGTCCCCCTTAAAATTTCTTGCAGAGCTGGTTTGGAGGTCACATATTCTTTCAGTTCCTGCCTGTCTTGGAAGCTCTTGATCTCTCCTTCCATTTTGAATGAGAGCCTTGCTGGATAAAGTATTCTTGGTTGCATGTTCTTCTCATTTAGGACCCTGAATATATCCTGCCAGCCCTTTCTGGCCTGCCAGGTCTCTGTGGAGAGGTCTGCTGCTACCCTAATATTCCTCCCCATAAAAGGCAGGGACTTTTTTTCTCTTGCTGCTTTAAGGATCTTCTCCTTATCTTTGGAATTTGCAAGCTTCACTATTACATGTCGAGGTGTTGAATGGTTTTTAGTGATTTTAGGGGGGGATCTCTCTATTTCCTGGATCTGAATGCCTGTTTCCCTTCCCAGATTCGGAAAGTTTTCAGCTAGGATTTGTTCAAATACATATTCTGGCCCTCTAGCCCTTTCGGCGCCCTTGGGAACCTCAATTATAAATAGGTTTTTCTTCCTCAGGCTGTTGTTTATTTCCCTTAATCTGTCTTCATGGTCTCTTAATTGTCTGTCTCTTTTTTCCTCAATTTCCCTCTTTGCCATCAACTTGTCTTCTATGTCACTCACTCGTTCTTCCACCTCGTTAACCCTCATCGTTAGGATTTCTAGTTTGGATTGCATCTCATTCAATTGATTTTTAATTTCTGCCTGATTGGATCCAAATTCTGCAGTCATGAAGTCTCTTGAGTCCTTTATGTTTTTTTCTAGAGCCACCAGTAGCTGTATAATAGTGCTTGTGAATTGGCTTTCTGACATTGAATTGTAATCCAGATTTTGTAACTCTGTGGGAGAGAGGACTGTTTCTGATTCTTTTGAGGTGAGGTTTTCCTTCTAGTCATTTTGCTCAGTGCAGAGTGGCCAAAAACAAGTTTGGGAGAAGGAGAAAAAGAGAGAGAGAGAAGGAAAGAAAAGAGAAAAAAAAGAAAAAAGGAAGAAAAAAAGGAAAAAAAGAGAAGAAAAAGAGAGAGAAAAAGAAAGAAAGGTGGACAAAAGGGGTGGGGGAAGCAATCAGAAATCAAAAAGAGAGAAAAAAAACCACGGGGGAGTATCTTCTGATTCTGTATACTTTAAGTCCCTTGACTTCCCCTGGAACTTGTCCTTCTAGCTGGTCTTCTGGGGGAGGGGCCTGTTGTGCTGATTCTCAGGTGTTAGCACTTGGGGGAGCTGCTCTGCCCCTGCCTGGTGCAGGGCTCAGTGGGGGTTGTTCACCCCGTGAGGCCCCAGGAGGAACAGCCCCAGTGGCGTGGCCAGCTCTGCAGCCCTGGAGTCAGCTCCCGCAGTAGCTCCGGGGCTCTCCGTCTGCAGGGCCTGGGGGCTCCGGGGCGGGGCCGCTGATCTGCTCAGCTCGGGGCAGGAGCGTCCTCGCTGTCCTGGGCCCTCCTGGCCTCTGCCTGTCCCGGGGGGAAGCCGGATCCTGGGCTGTGTCCCGGCGCCCTGTGCTCCGGGGCCTGCGCTGTTGGATTCGCACTCCTGCCCCGCAGCCCCCTCTGCGGAGCCACCGCCCGAGCCCCTCCGAGCTGCTCCGGGTCCCGCCGTGCGCGCTGCAGCCCTTAGGGAGCTCGGCGCATCTCCCGGGGCGCAGGTACCTGTTAGTGTCCCAGGGAGCCCGAGGGCATCCCCGCCCTCCTGGGTCCTGCTCCACCTCCCTGCGGGCCCCTTTCCGCCCGGGAAGGTTGGTGCAGCTCCTGCTCCTCCGGGACGGGGCTCTCCTGTCCTGGGGACACTCGCCCCGGCCTCAGCCCGGCTCCTCGCAGGGCCCCTCCCCCTTGGAGGCCTTTTGTTTCTTTATTTCTTTTTCCCCGTCTTCCTACCTTGATAGAAGCCTGAACTCTTCTTACTGTAGCATTTCAGCTGGTCTCTTTTTAAATCTCAGGCCGAATTCGTAGATTTTCAGGATGATTTGAAGGTTATCTAGGTAATTTGGTGGGGACAGGTGACTTGGGGACCCTACTCTTCCGCCCTCTTGTCCCTTCTCCCCCCATAAAAGCAATTCTTAAAGCACATTATGAGATTTAGAGATTATGTACTTAAAAAATACAATCATAAGACTAAACCAGAGAGTTGACCAAAACAGATGACCCAGAAACAGTTTCAGCATATCTTAAACCTGGCTTCCCAAATAAATTTATATTAATGAAATCATTAAATGGTACTATAGCAGTTGTTTTACCCTTTGAAAAATATCCACAAGTGTACTAAAGTACAGATGAATAAAAAAAATAAATACTTAACCAAAATTAAGTAGATTGGCATCTAATTTAAATATTTGTTTGGAGGGAGGAGGGGCAAGATGGCGGCAGAGTAGGGTCTCCAAGTCACTTGTCCTCAACAAATTACCTAGAAAACATTCAAATTATCCTGAAAATCTACGAATTCAGCCTGAGATTTAAAGAGAGACCAGCTGGAATGCTACAGTGAGAAGAGTTCGCGCTTCTATCAAGGTAGGAAGACGGGGAAAAAGAAATAAAGACACAAAAGACCTCCAAGGGGGAGGGGCCCCGCGAGGAGCCGGGCTGAGGCCGGGGCGAGTGTCCCCAGGGCAGGAGAGCCCTGTCCCGGAGGAGCAGGAGCTGCACCGACCTTCCCGGGGGAAAGGCCTCCCGGGGAATTGGAGCAGGATCCCCAGAAAGGCGGGGATGCCCTCGGGCTCCCTGGGACAGTAACAGAGGAACTGCGCCCCGGAGAGTGCGCCGAGCTCCCTAAGGGCTGCAGCGCGCACGGCGGGCCCCGGAGCAGCTCGGAGGGGCTCGGGCGGCGGCTCCGCGGAGGGGGCTGCGCGGCTCCGGGAACAGCTCAGCGGCGGCGGCTCGGGCGGAGGAAGAAGCTCCGCGGAGGGGGCGGCGCGGCTCCGGGAACAGCTCAGCGGCGGCGGCTCGGGCGGAGGAAGAAGCTCCGCGGAGGGGGCGGCGCGGCTCCGGGAACAGCTCGGCAGCGGCGGCTCGGGCGGAGGAAGAACCTCAGCCCGGAGGGGGCGGCGCGACTCCGGAACAGCTCGGAGGGGCTCGGGCGGCGGCTCCGCGGAGGAGGCTGCACCGCCGGGAGCGCGAATCCAACAGCGCAGGCCCCGGAGCACAGGGCGCCGGGACACAGCCCAGGATCCGGCCTCCCCCCGGGACAGGCAGAGGCCGGGAGGGCCCAGGACAGCGAGGACGCTCCTGCCTGGAACTGAGCAGATCAGCGGCCCCGCCTGGGAGCCTCCAGGCCCTGCAGACGGAGAGCCCCGGAGCTACTGCGGGGGCTGACTTCAGGGTCCCAGAGCTGCCCCCGCCACAGTGGCTTCCTCCCGGGGCCTCACGGGGTGAACAACCCCCACTGAGCCCTGCACCAGGCAGGGGCAGAGCAGCTCCCCCAAGGGCTAACACCTGAGAATCAGCACAGCAGGCCCCTCCCCCAGAAGACCAGCTAGAGTGACAAGTTCCAAGGGAAGTCAAGGGACTTAAAGAACACAGAATCGGAAGATACTCCCCCGTGTTTTTTTTTGTTTTGTTTTTTTGTTTTGTTTTGTTTTGTTTTGTGCTTTTTTTTTTCTTTTCTCTCTTTCTTCTTGATTTCTGATTGCGTCCCCCACCCCCCCTTTTTTTCTTTTTTCTCCTTTCTTTCTTTTTCTTCTCTTCCCCCCCCTTTTTTTTCTTCTTTCTCTTTTTTCTTTTTCTCTTTTCTTTCCTTCTCTCTCTTTTTCTCCTTTTCCCAATACAACTTGGTTTTGGCCACTCTGCACTGAGCAAAATGACTAGAAGGAAAACCTCACCTCAAAAAAAAGAATCAGAAACAGCCCTCTCTCCCACAGAGTTACAAAATATGGATTACAATTCAATGTCAGAAAGCCAATTCAGAAGCACTATTATACAGCTACTGGTGGCTCTAGAAAAAACCATAAAGGACTCAAGAGACTTCATGACTGCAGAATTGAGATCCAATCAGGCAGAAATTAAAAATCAATTAAATGAGATACAATCCAAGCTAGAAGTCCTAACGACGAGGCTTGACGAGGTGGAAGAACGAGTGAGTGACATAGAAGACAAGCTGATGGCAAAGAGGGAAACTGAGGAAAAAAGAGACAGGCAATTAAAAGACCATGAGGATAGATTAAGGGAAATAAATGACAGCCTGAGGAAGAAAAACCTACGTTTAATTGGGGTTCCCGAGGACGCCGAAAGGGACAGAGGGCCAGAATATGTATTTGAACAAATCCTAGCTGAAAACTTTCCGAATCTGGGAAGGGAAACAGGCATTCAGATCCAGGAAATAGAGAGATCCCCCCCTAAAATCACTAAAAACCATTCAACACCTCGACATGTAATAGTGAAGCTTGCAAATTCCAAAGATAAGGAGAAGATCCTTAAAGCAGCAAGAGAAAAAAAGTCCCTGACTTTTATGGGGAGGAATATTAGGGTAACAGCAGACCTCTCCACAGAGACCTGGCAGGCCAGAAAGGGCTGGCAGGATATATTCAGGGTCCTAAATGAGAAGAACATGCAACCAAGAATACTATATCCAGCAAGGCTTTCATTCAAAATGGAAGGAGAGATAAAGAGCTTCCAAGACAGGCAGGAACTGAAAGAATATGTAACCTCCAAACCAGCTCTGCAAGAAATTTTAAGGGGGACTCTTAAAACTCCCCTTTAAGAAGAAGTTCAGTGGAACAATCCACAAAAACAAGGACTGAATAGATATGATGACACTAAACTCATATCTATCAATAGTAACTCTGAACGTGAATGGGCTTAATGACCCCATCAAAAGGCGCAGGGTTTCAGACTGGATTAAAAAGCAGGACCCATCTATTTGCTGTCTACAAGAGACTCATTTTAGACAGAAGGACACCTACAACCTGAAAATAAAAGGTTGGAGAACCATTTACATTCAAATGGTCCTCAAAAGAAAGCAGGGGTAGCCATCCTTATATCAGATAAATTAAAATTTACCCTGAAGACTATAGTGAGAGATGAAGAGGGACACTATCTCATACTCAAAGGATCTATCCAACAAGAAGACTTAACAATTCTCAATATATATGCCCCAAATGTGGGAGCTGCCAAATATTTAAACCAATTAATAACCAAACTGAAGAAATACTTTGATAATAATACACTTATACTTGGTGATTTCAATCTAGCTCTTTCTATACTAGATAGGTCTTCTAAGCACAACATATCCAAAGAAACGAGAGCTTTAAATGATACACTGGACCAGATGGATTTCACAGATATCTACAGAACTTTACATCCAAACTCAACTGAATACACATTCTTCTCAAGTGCACATGGAACTTTCTCCAGAATAGACCACATACTGGGTCACAAATCGGGTCTGAACCGATACCAAAAGATCGGGATAGTCCCCTGTATATTCTCAGACCATAATGCCTTGAAATTAGAACTTAATCACAACAAGAAGTTTGGAAGGACCACAAACACATGGAGGTTAAGGACCATCCTGCTAAAAGATGAAAAGGTCAACCAGGAAATTAAGGAAGAATTGAGAAGATTCATGGAAACTAATGAGAATGAAGATACAACCGTTCAAAATCTTTGGGACGCAGCAAAAGCAGTCCTGAGGGGGAAATACATCGCAATACAAGCATCCATTCAAAAACTGGAAAGAACTCAAATTCAAAAGCTCACCTTACACATAAAGGAACTAGAGAAAAAGCAACAAATGGACCCCACCCCCAGCAGAAGAAGACAGTTAATTAAAATTCGAGCAGAACTAAATGATATCGAGACCAAAAGAACTGTGGAACAGATCAACAGAACCAGGAGTTGGTTCTTTGAAAGAATTAATAAGATAGATAAACCATTAGCGAACCTTATTAAAAAGAAGAGAGAGAGACTCAAATTAATAAAATCATGAATGAGAAAGGAGAGATCACTACCAACACCAAGGAAATACAAACGATTTTAAAAACATATTACGAACAGCTGTATGCCAATAAATTAGGAAATCTAGAAGAAATGGATGCATTCCTGGAAAGCCACAAACTACCAAAACTGGAGCAGGAAGAAATAGAAAACCTGAACAGGCCAATAACCAGGGAGGAAATTGAAGCAGTCATCAAAAACCTCCTGAGACACAAGACTCCAGGGCCAGATGGCTTCCCAGGGGAATTCTATCAAACGTTTAAAGAAGAAATCATACCTATTCTACTAAAGCTGTTTGGAAAGATAGAAAGAGATGGAGTACTGCCAAATTCGTTCTATGAGGCCAGCATCACCTTAATTCCGAAACCAGACAAAGACCCCACCAAAAAGGAGAATTACAGACCAATATCCCTGATGAACATGGATGCAAAAATTCTCAACAAGATACTAGCCAATAGGATCCAACAACACATTAAGAAAATTATTCACCATGACCAAGTAGGATTTATCCCTGGGACACAAGGCTGGTTCAACACTCGTAAAACCATCAATGTGATTCATCATATCAGCAAGAGAAAAACCAAGAACCATATGATCCTCTCATTGGATGCAGAGAAAGCATTTGACAAAATACAGCATCCATTCCTGATCAAAACACTTCAGAGTGTTGGGATGGAGGGAACTTTCCTTGACATCTTAAAAGCCATTTATGAAAAGCCCACAGCAAATATCATTCTCAATGGGGAAGCACTGGGAGCCTTTCCCCTAAGATCAGGAACAAGACAGGGATGTCCACTCTCACCACTGCTGTTCAACATAGTTCTGGAAGTCCTCGCCTCAGCAATCAGACAACAAAAAGACATTAAAGGCATTCAAATTGGCAAAGAAGAAGTCAAACTCTCCCTCTTCGCCGATGACATGATACTCTACATAGAAAACCCAAAAGCCTCCACCCCAAGATTGCTAGAACTCATACAGCAATTTGGTAGCGTGGCAGGATACAAAATCAATGCCCAGAAATCAATGGCATTTCTATACACTAACAATGAGACTGAAGAAAGAGAAATTAAGGAGTCAATCCCATTTACAATTGCACCCAAAAGCATAAGATACCTAGGAATAAACCTTACCAAGGAGGTGAAGGATCTATACCCTAAAAACTATAGAACACTTCTGAAAGAAATTGAGGAAGACACAAAGAGATGGAAAAATATTCCATGCTCATGGATTGGCAGAATTAATATTGTGAAAATGTCAATGTTACCCAGGGCAATTTACACGTTTAATGCAATCCCTATCAAAATACCATGGACTTTCTTCAGAGAGTTAGAACAAATTATTTTAAGATTTGTGTGGAATCAGAAAAGACCCCGTATAGCCAGGGGAATTTTAAAAAAGAAAACCATAGCTGGGGGCATCACAATGCCAGATTTCAGGTTGTACTACAAAGCTGTGGTCATCAAGACAGTGTGGTACTGGCACAAAAACAGACACATAGATCAATGGAACAGAATAGAGAACCCAGAAGTGGACCCTGAAATGTATGGTCATCTAATATTCGATAAAGGAGGAAAGACTATCCATTGGAAGAAAGACAGTCTCTTCAATAAATGGTGTTGGGAAAATTGGACATCTACATGCAGAAGAATGAAACTGGACCACTCTCTTTCACCATACACAAAGATAAACTCAAAATGGATGAGAGATCTAAATGTGAGACAAGAGTCCATCAAAATCCTAGAGGAGAACACAGGCAACACCCTTTTTGAACTCGGCCACAGTAACTTCTTGCAAGATACATCCACAAAGGCAAAAGAAACAAAAGCAAAAATGAACTATTGGGACTTCATCAAGATAAGAAGCTTTTGCACAGCAAAGGATACAGTCAAAAAAACTAAAAGACAACCTACAGAATGGGAGAGGATATTTGCAAACGACATATCAGATAAAGGGCTAGTTTCCAAAATCTATAAAGAACTTATTAAACTCAACACCAAAGAAACAAACAATCCAATCATGAAATGGGCAAAAGACATGAAGAGAAATCTCACAGAGGAAGACATGGACATGGCCAACATGCACATGAGAAAATGCTCTGCATCACTTGCCATCAGGGAAATACAAATCAAAACCACAATGAGATACCACATCACACCAGTGAGAATGGGGCAAATTAACAAGGCAGGAAACAACAAATGTTGGAGAGGATGCGGAGAAAAGGGAACCCTCTTACACTGTTGGTGGGAATGTGAACTGGTGCAGCCACTCTGGAAAACTGTGTGGAGGTTCCTCAAAGAGTTAAAAATAGACCTGCCCTACGACCCAGCAATTGCACTGTTGGGGATTTACCCCAAAGATTCAGATGCAACGAAACGTCGGGGCACCTGCACCCCGATGTTTCTATCAGCAATGGCCACAATAGCCAAACTGTGGAAGGAGCCTCGGTGTCCATCGAAAGATGAATGGATAAAGAAGATGTGGTTTATGTATACAATGGAATATTACTCAGCGATTAGAAACGACAAATACCCACCATTTGCTTCAACGTGGATGGAACTGGAGGGTATTATGCTGAGTGAAATAAGTCAATCGGAGAAGGACAAGCAGTGTATGTTCTCATTCATTTGGGGAATATAAATAATAGTGAAAGGGAATATAAAGGAAGGGAAAAGAAATGTTGGGAAATATCAGGAAGGGAGACAGAACATAAAGACTCCTAACTCGGGGAAACGAACTAGGGGTGGTGGAAGGGGGGAGGAGGGCGGGTGTTGGAGGGGAATGGGTGACGGGCACTGAGGTGGACACTTGACGGGATGAGCACTGGGTGTTTTTCTGTATGTTGGTAAATTGAACACCAATAAAAATTAATTAAAAAAATAAATAAATAAATAAATAAATATTTGTTTGAACTCATTGTGTCTAGGCCATTTATTAGATGAATTAAAAAGAAACTATGATAGGTACAGACTGAGATCTAGATACATAAAACTTTCTGGGCAAATGCTTTGGTTTCAAACTCTTAAAAAACTGTCAGAATGAGACATTTTATTTGCTATTGCTCATAGCTTACTATTCTAATTAAATGTTATTTTAGGACATTTTGTTGTGAGGTCTTTTGCATTGTCTTTTCCAGAGTGGAAATAGAATGACTAGGTTTGTTCCCATGTGAGATAAAGCTTGGATAACTTTCTTCACATTTATAAATTCATTACCTTGATTGTATATTTAATAAGTGCCAAACACTAAGCACAAATAACTTATTTAAAAGCCAGCCACAGTCCAATTTAAGTAAGGGACCTGAGTGGGGAAAGACCATGGTATACCCCTTCAGAGTCTTGTGGGGAAAAAGTGTGTTTGGGGGACATCTCTCCCCCGCCCCTTCTAAAGCGTCTGGAATGCATGGTCAAAGGAGAGACAGGAGATATGATAGGTGTTAAGTAACAGGTGATGTTAAATGTGATAGGGATGAGAGGGTGGTGACTCTGAATTGGTTCTGTATGTGTTTGGAGTCTTTGCCAAGAAAGGAACTTCCTCAGTAAAGATAAGAGTATTTGGGGACAGTTTTCAACTTGGTTTCAAGTCCACCCCTCACTTCCTTGGAGAGTAGCAGTTTTGTCTCCCTTTGGTCCCTGTCAGCTAACCACACCATTGTCCCTTCCCAGTATGAGTTGCTCCAGTAATACAGCCTTCTTCAGAAATGTCCAGGTGAGAAGCAATTCTTAGTGTGCTTTTCAGCCATCTTAGAGAAATGGGATAGTAGAAGGAGAATTGGATCCCGTGGTATTGTGCAGTTTTGCCACACTTGACTAGTCTGGTGGAAGGATCTAGCCCTGTTGCATGTAATTCTCTTTAAAATGAAAAGTACTTACAGCTTCCTTTGGGTTTTCATAAAAAGTTGTTCCTAGGCTGCCAATCGTTGGGCAAAGGAAAAAGTTCTGCTCAGCATCCTTTAAACTAGTAAATAGTGACACTTAAATAGAGAATTCTGCAGGAAGAAAAAGATTTAATTGACCAAAAACACAAAATGCTTTGAAATAACCTGGAAGAGAAATGTTAGGACCTTTCTTAAGAGCATTGTAAAAAATAATCAGGTGGCATTTATTCATTTATTTCATAAATGCTTATTGACTGTTTATTATACAAAATTTGAATGCTGTTGTCCTGGACAAGAAGAGTGAATATTAAGAAGGGAAAACTTTTGTTCAAAGTGATCTCAAAAATTAATGCAATTCTAATCAAAAGCATAGTAGACCATACAGGAGGTTGTATAATCAATGAAATTTTGACATACTGCTGCGTCATAGTGTGTAGGGCACAGAGTATATCCAGTTTGTTAGTTGAAAAAGAGTAAGGACAAAACTTACAACAAATAGGTTACATATATTTATATACCATATATATTTACACCTTTAAAGGAACCTTAAAAAATCTCGAAGCTTTCCTAGTGTATCGTAAGTGCTGTACTGTGAAAGCTGCAGAATCTTTTGAATCCTGTTGAGAAGATAAATTAGAAATTTTCTAACATTGTTTCATATCTCTTGTAGGACGTTGCTTTCACAGTAAGACAGTCGTTCTCCAGGGTACACCCCCTGTTTCAGACTAAATAATCTTTTTTTTTTAGTTTTAAGAATCTTTTCTTTTTATCAAAACATAGTGATCTTTCTGTTTTCTCATTCGTTTAGGCACAGTTATTGGAAGTTGATGTAAACTCTAGAGAATTTTGTTTGGATTTAGTATAGTTCTCCATAATCTGGTGAAGAGATATTGAAATAGTTTTTCATCTACTTTGCCAGATCCTATGTCCACTTGCCTGTCATATGACATAGTGAAGCCACACAAAGGACAATAAAAGCTTCATTATAGATGTTATGGACATTAATAATGATCTTAACCAATATTTATTGAGCTCTCCCTGTGTGTCTCATATATTTTACTTCTTTATATTCTGTGTCTTCACCAATCCAGGCAGTATTCACAAGTTAATATTATTATTATTATCATTCCTGTTTTTCAGTTGCAGGAATTGATGTTGGTAAGGACGTCATGTTAACTTATTAGCCCAGGTTACACAGGTAGTAAGTAGCTGGAACTCACACTACCAAGTGGTGTGTTGGGATAGCTTAGAAGTTTCATATGTTTAGTAGTGGGGAGGGGCAGTCCACCCTCATTTTGTAAGCCTGTTTGCCCACATTAGCCCCTCTTTCTGCTGGCATTGTGGTCTTTCCGAGCACAAACCGGGGGGAAGCCCTCTGAAGCCTCTACCCAAAGAACAGCTGCAAAGAACCCACCGCCCATGACCTCTCAAGATAGAGTGTGTGGTTACTCAACCTCCGAGGTCTGCTCTACTTGTATCCCAAACAGACTTTTTCATCACACCTGGAATCATGGACCAGAGTCCTCTTTCTATTGTCTGATACTTTCTATACTCTATTTGGCAGAATTTATTTAAGATCCAGAGTTTAATTCATTCTCCCTCCCCCCTTTTTAAATGTTTTTGCGTACTTCAGAGAATTCTGGGAGAGTGCGGGTTTAGAGAGATGTACTAATTAACCACTATTCAAGACGTATTTGTTGTTATTTGGGACCTGTTTAATAAATTGCTGAGCAAAATATGAAATAACCTGTATTTGGTGTTGATATTATCACCACATATCAGTGAGCTGAATCAGATTTCACATTAGAGATTGAAATATGTAACTCCTCATACTGATCTTGTCAACTCAACCTTTTTGCCCTAAGTACAAGGTGTTAAGACTCAGGGATGGCTTGAATTATAAACTCTGATGGTGTCAACTGGCATCTTCCTCATATGTAAACATCATAAATGCATTGTCCCTATAATATATTCCAAAAATGAGCTTACTTGCCCTGGATGAATAGTCACAACTTGTAGCTTTCAAAGATGTGTGTATTAATTAACTGTTAGTGCTGTCTACATAGCTGCCACTCAATGGTCAATGACCACATGTCTCTTTAAACTATGTCGTGAATTCTGGTCTTATCACATTCTCTCCCACCCTGTCATTAATGCCTCAACACTTCCGTCAAGATTATTACCTGATACACATTATTTTAAAGAGAGAGCTTAACTTTTTTAATTAAAGTATTTCACTTTTTAAATTTCATGATTTCCCTTGTTTTTTACTTCGGTGTCTGACTTTTGATCAAAGATGGCATGGCCCCATTCCAGGGGTACAGATGTAATTCCATACATTACTAGCAAAGCTTTCAAATAAATATAGAGTGCCTGGTATGCTAGTCCTATAGGTCACAGTGAATGTATAGAATGTAAAGAATAATGTCTGATAAGAGAGGAAATCCTTCAGTATATTACATTAATAAAAATTATTTTTGCTTACTTCTCAATCTTTTTCTTTTAAAATGATCTGAGTAGAAATGCCTTCTAAGGCCTTCAGGTGAAAACTTATAATCAGTGATGGTATGTACATTATTGTGAAAGGTGGGCCACCCAGAAACATTTTAGGATCTTTGTAAAACCATAAGAATAAAGTAAGGATTTATTGTAAGAGAGACGTCTTAACAAATACTTTTCGAGCCAGAAAGCCATTCTGGAAAGGATCACAGCCATAAATACATATGACAGTTAAAGCAGGCACCGTGACTTGCCCAGAAGCAAGGCTTGTGTATTTATGGCATGTTGAATATGCAGGAATAGCTGCTGCCCCTCCCCACCCAGAGTCAGGCAGATCTGAGAATAGTGGCCTGATTTCATTTCTATTTGATATAAACATTTCCTTGAAAGCCATACAACTCTATAAATTATTTTTCCCTATCATTTTTTTCTCCCTAAGAAGAGTTTCTTCTCAGCTTTTTCAATATATGTTTTGAATTTAGCTCAGTCCTAAAAAGGTGACTACACATGTTCTTAAATCTGCAGTAGACAATACTCAGGAAATAAAAACAAATCTCAACAGCTACCTCTGTTCAAACATCAGTATTAGTAAGTGGTAATAGCAGAAAGTTCCTGAATATTTTATTCAGGTCTTTATTTTTACTCCTCTTTTTTTCTTTTGAAATTTGCATTAGATATTAATATTGATTACATAGTTACCTTTCTACATTGTTCTTCTTTGTAATTATTAATAGGTTTTTTGACAAGTGCCTATGTTCACCAAAAATAGTCAGTGCTGGATTGACGGAAAATGTATGCATCAACCCAGATTGACCTTACGTGTACATATGCATAGGCGCATATGAAGTACTAATGCATTTTGACTACTAAGAGACCCCCTTCCTGTCTTCCTTATGCCCTGCACCTCCTTTCTTCAGTCTACAAGACCATGGAGTTCTCCTGGACCGAGTGGGAGCGTAAAGTGATAGAACCACCTTGGAAACTTCTCTAGCAGGAGCTTTGGGAGGTAAACTTTATGATCTTCATACTTTCAGACCCAGCAGTTCTGCCCCAGAATATATAGCCAGTGTATAGATGTACTCTTCACCAAAAGACTAAAATATTTGTAGCAGAGCTGTATGATGAACTCCAAATGAGAAACTCCCAAATTCTCATTAACGATAGAGTGCCTTGTGTTTATTTCATACATTGGAATGCTATGAAGCAAAGGGAATGAATTGATGTGTAGCTACTCGTAGCAGCAGGGATGGATTTCACAAGTATGTTGAATGAAATAAGGCAGACTAAGAATACTGTGCTATATCTCTTTGTATGTTTCATATGTGCCCTGCTCTATGGAGTAACAAGCCGGATAGTGGTTATCCTCTGATGAGCATGTAGTGATGGGAAGGAAACTTGCTTGGCCTTTTGGGGATGCTAGCAAAGTTCTCTTTCTTGATTTAAGGGGTTGATCTGGGCACACAAATGTGCTCATTGAGTGGTACACTTATATATACTTTTTATATGTATACTATGCTTTGGTGAACATTTTTTTTAATTAGTGATCAAACAGAAAAAAAAATATTTGCAATTTATATTACAGGTTAAGTGCTTATTTTCCTAATGTGTAAGTAACTCTAATAAACAATGAGAAAAAGACCAGCTGAGTGTTGAATTGGTTTTTTTTTTTTTTCATAGACCAACAGATTTAATACTATATTGCCATTTCCAGTGATGCAGAATACAGCTGCAGTTGTGTTTCAAGGAGAAGCCTAGTGGGGATGGCCATCCCAACAGCATGGTGCCACTCCTGGGCCCATCTGCAGCCTCAGTAGACACTCTTCCATAGTGGTGAGGTCCTGGCTCCACCTCTGGTTACCCTGTACTGTCCACATCATTACAGTTCAGCGTGCGAGACTTTTCCTTTTTCGTCAAAAGCCTCTGCTCAGTTCTCTGCAGCTTCGTCTGTGCTTGTCCACTCTTTGGCCTGTCCTTTATCATAAGATTTGCTGAATCACTCCTGAAAATAACTCCCAAGCAACAGAAATGCTAGTTTAACTGGCACTGTGGTATATTAAAAGGCACAAGGGCATTGTGGCTTAACATTTTTGCTGGATCCCAAGAGATGCACATGATGTTAAAAAAGGATCTGGCAAAAACACCATTATTACATTTTCAGAATCACCATCTTGGGATGGTTTGGCCAGGGTTTCTGAATTCTTTAATATCTGGATTTTCTTCACCGTTGGCCTTCAGAGGCTTAATTTACAGGCATGAGATCACTGGTGACTTGTCTAATAAGTGACGTGACACATGGTTGAAGTCTGTAAGTTTAGCCATGATGGACTAGAAATTTCTCTAGTGTTTTACCTCACATAAGCCATTGGACCACTGTGCAGTGTGGAAAGGTGTTTTCAAGTATTTGGCCATAGGTTTTCACATCGTTGCGGTTGGCATTCAATAAGGAAAAAATTCTTTCTGATTCCAATATTAAACTGTAAATAAATCCCAGATGTTCGTAAGAACACTCAGGGAAACAAACGTTTGTTGCCTGGGATTGGTCAAGAAAGGATGGTTTTTGAGACATGAAATTTCACCATTGGCTTTTTCATTTCTTTGTATCCAGCAAAAGGAATCTCACGTTCCTCGGTTCCTGGCAGAGCTCTGTGGCTTCAAACAGTTTGGAGAAAAGGAAATGAAAATGGTTGCTAAATGTTTAAGAAAAGTTTATGGAACTTACTCATGGAAAAAAAAAAACACTCCATAATAGTATTTTTCATTTATTTCACTTGCAGTGATCCTAAAGTTTGGTAATGGAGGAAACAAGTGTATAGTCCTTTATAGAAAAGGGTCTAGGTAGAGCAGTATTATAGCATTTAGCAAAATTACAGATGTACATACCCTGTAACCAAGGGGTTCTGCTGGGAATTTATTCTTCAGATACGCTTGCAGAAATGGTGTGTGATATATGTGCAAGGTTATTACTTGTACATGTTTATAATAACATAAGTCAGAAGCAATTTGGAAGTACAAAATAGAGGACTAATTAAAGTACAAGAAATATACTGTGGTCATTAGTAAAAGGGAAAGAGACTCTTTAGGTACTAATATGGAATAATCACAAAATTTATTTAAATTCTAAGACATAGAAAACATGTAAAATATTCTGACATTTGTGTAAAAAGTGAAAGCGGGGAGGACACACTTATATTTATAAATACATATGGTGGAAAGCTATTGTAAGAAGAAAGAAATGGATTGCATGAATTCCTAGCTACTGAGCTCAAAATCAAATAGATTCATTCAACTGGAGATTTCAGGGGTCCTTTATATATTGGCTGCTTTTGGAGATGTGGGACATAGGGTCAGGTGTGAGGGGGAGACTTTGTAGTGTCCTATTCCCTTTTATGTCTTTGGATACCTTCTAAAAACTCCTTGTTGAAGCACAATATACATATATGTACCTTTGCTTTTTTAAAGATTTATTTATTCATGAGAGACACACACACACAGAGAGAAAGAGAGAGAGAGAGAGAGAGAGAGAGAGAGATGCATAGACACAGGCAGAGAGAGATGCAGGCTCCATGCAGGGAGCACGACTTGGGACTTGATCCTGGGTCTCCAGGATCAGGCCCTGGGCTGAAGATGGCTTTTACCCACTCATCCACCCAGGCCGCCCCTGTACCTTTGCATTTTGAGGTAGGTTGGTATGTTAGTATTAAAGGAAAAATGAAATAGATAAAAGCAGATGTTTAATGAAACCATCCTTGTAGTTAGGGAATGAAAAATGGCTAGCTTGGAAAGGATGAGTGGTAAAGAAATATGGAAAGTGATTATGGAATACTCTGGGGGAAAAAAGTATAATAGAAGGAAAGAAAGAATGAACTAGGTCAAGGGAAATCAGGGCCAGGGGAACATACATGCAGGGGAGGCATTTTTATAGGAAAGGGGAAGGGAATTCTTCAAATGGAAGAGGAGAGAATTCGGAAGAGGAAGGTAGGACCAAGACATAATTTCATAATATCAGAGTCATTCAAAATGAAAAATTATCTACTTCACCAACTTTATTCGGAAAATAAGAGATCTGACGCCCTCTTCCCCATTTCTGCCTTGCCTCTCTCTCTGACAGCTCCATGCATCTGAGTCACAACATCACTTGAGCTGTGTCCTAGGATTTCAACATGATTAGTGGGTTGGGATATATGGCCTCCTTCAAAATTTAACAACTAAAACATCAAGGACATTCTGAAAGGACTGTTTTAGATTCTTACAGGACATAAATTAGTATAAAACATGAAGTTCTTTTTTCTCAGAATTGCTGGTTTCTAATGATCATACAAGTTAGCAATGTTATTGTAGATTTTTCTTTAAGATTCTTCAATTAAAGTTCAGAGAAAAAGCACTTCAGAATATAGTAAATAGAAGTTGGGACTGTTTTCTTAGTGATGTGAAAAAAATCGATTTTTAACTCATTGAAGTAAATTCGGTTTATCAGGGTTAGTGTCTTTAATGGTCTGATTTCCCACTTCCCCTCCATCGGCTGTTGGATTTGCTTGGTTGATACTTTCATATTTCAGGGAAATGGTTTCTAATGTGCTTTGGATGGAGGGTCCCACAGAGAATCTTTACAGAAACATTTTTATGTGAAAGACTGTATTGTTCATGTGATTTTGGAGTTTCGTGGTTCTACTGATACCTATTCATACACTGCTAGATTACGAATGTGTTTATATAAGAACTGATGGGTTTATGAGGTAAAGAACCAATACTACCCTAACATGTGAGGATCTCAGCTATCTCTCATGTTCTGTTTTCCTGATTGGAAATATTCTCCCATTTCAAGTCTAATGTTGTCTCTCAAGATATTAATTTTGAACTGTCAGACTTTCCACAAGGGCAGTTGGTTCTGATTACCCCTGATGGACTAATAAGAATGGGGGACATCTCTCCTGTTTGGGCTCCAGGAGACCGTCTCTCCTGTTTTGTGTGAAACATTCATTGCAGCCAGTCTCCTAAAGTACAAGGCAGAGGCTCAGAGTGGGCAGCAAGCAGGCAGAGACCCTGAGAGGTTTTGATTAGGCAACATGTTTAAAATCCTTTGTGACTGTAAGGCCTTGAGCAGGATCGTGTGCTTTCTAGTTTATCACTACCCCACTACTCCCTGTTGTCACACCTTTCCTCTGTCCTCTGAGGCCTTGTCACTCATGACTTTGGTTTAGAGATTAAGGGTGTCTAGGCCCATTCGTTTCCCTAAGGTGAACTGAGTTGCTTAGTAGGAACTTTGAGGGCAGCTGGTAGGTGACCACTTGTTTTAGCTTGCGCAGGCTGTGGGGTTTGCTGGGATGTGGTACTTTGCTTTCTAAAACTGAGACACTGCTGGGCAAACAGGTGGTTGGGTGCCCCAGCAGATCTCTTTACCATTAGTTTACAGAGTGATTAATTGTTCTGATGGTTTCAGATAAAATTTCACATGTTTTCACAGTGACTACCTTAAATCAGGTGTGCCAAAATCTTGAAAAGGTAAAACTAATGTGAATCTTGTACAAATGAAAAGCTTACATTTTAAGGCCTTTTAGTAAGTTAGGACAGGTGGCTGCTGCAGCATGTGGGGGAACCCAATTGCATGCGCCAGGACGTGATCTACCTCCAGGGTGGCCAAGGTTGTAGGTAGGTCCTCCTTGTCTGGATGCTGAATCAGAGGTGTGACTGCCTCGTGCATTGGCTTGGACACAGCAGCTAGCATCTCGGATTGGGCCAAGCACCCAGCTGCAGCAGCCTTGACTGGCTTGATCAACTCAGGACCTGAAGCTTCAGTAGGCCCCACAATAGTAGCTGGGGCGGCTTCTTAATGTGATTCAGGGTGTTGCTCAAGGGCCGAAGCTGGGTGCTCCACTGAGGCAGGTGGCTGCTCCAGCATGTTGGGTTCCCCGATAGACTGCACGGTGGTGAGCTCTTCCTCCTGGGTCACCAAGGGTGCAGATAGCTCTTCCAAGTCGGAACAGTGAATCAGAGGTATTACCACCACCTGCATTGGCTTGGACTCAGCACTTGGCCTCCTGGCTCGTGACAGGCACTCAACTCCTGCAGCCCTGCCCCGCTTGATCACCTCAGGCCCTTCACTCACCTCGAGTCCACGCTGGCCTCTATTAGCTGTTCAGGGCACTATCCCATTCCTCAAGGAGTGGAGCAGTTCTCTTCCTCCCACTCCTGCCCCATCACCTGTGCAGAGCTCTGTAACGACAGTGCCCGGCAGCCAGGCAGGAGGCTTCAGCACCCGGTCTGGCTTGCTTTGGCTGGGCCGCCACACCCAGCTGACTCCATTCCAGACACACCACACCACAGTCGGCACACACCTCCCCCAAGGAGAGAAAAGGGATGCAGCTCTAGGACCTTGGGTTAACTCTGGGATGGGTAAGAGGCACCTCAGGAATCCTCTTTCCACCCTGCCAACCATGACATCAGTGTGACCATGCAGGGATCACTGGGGAACCTGCTTCCCTTCAACCTCTTCCAGCCTGGTTGGGACCTGCCCACACATCCCTGGTCCCCTGAAACTGAAGAGGAGGGGATGGGGCTGCCCAGGGTGGCTGGCACAGGTGGCCTTGGGCGCCTCCTGGCAAATGCCCTGAGGTGTGGGGTGTGACGGTGGAACCAAAGACTATAGCATGTGAAAGAGCCACATCCCTGGGCTTTCTGGAAGCCAGAGCCCCGGGAAGTCGGGAGGCAGCAAGAGAACATCTTTCACTGGCAGATGTCTCCAGCCAAGTGAGCCTGATGTGGGGCCGCACTAGAATGTGGGTGCCTGGTTGCAGGGGTTCCAAGTTCTGATGGGCTCTGTTGTCAAAGAAGTGACCTCACTGCCTGGGATCCCCTACCTGAGTCCACTCCTGGTTGAACCTTCAGTGTTGTCTTTTCACTTCTGTGAAAACAGAAGTGGACATCTCAAATTTAACTTATGGAAACAAAATTATTCCCCTCCACCTCAGGCCCCCCATCCCAGTGTTCCATGATAGACTTCTTTATTCCGCTTGTGCTTATGTGGACACCCCACCATGGAGGTGTCCTGGGTTTCTCCCTGTCCCACATCCCACATCCTGTCCTTGAGATTCACAATATGAATTGTGCCCTTGTGCTATCCACATCATTCTTGCCTCATTTCCTCTGTGCTGTCTGCATCATTCTTGCCTCGTTTCTGACGCTGTGATGTGCCTGAGCCAGCTCAGACAAGGCAAGCTGATGTGAAAGTCCAAGGAAATTTTGTGAGCTTGTTGGCATCATTTTGGGAGCTTGAAATAGTTAATAATTGTAGAACACTGCACTTTATGTATTTGTTTCCTATCTACTGTCCGTGTCCACCCAAGTGCCTACAACAGTATCTGAGGCAGGGAAGGCCTGAAGATTTTTTTTTTCTAAAGGCACATTGTAGTTTTGGGGACTTGTGCACAGATTTTGGAAACTTCAGTGATGAAAGTCACTGCGAAAGAGATATAGGCAGCCCTCCAGATTCCCTTTTAGATGCAGATATCCCACATGTCAGGTTCAATCGAAGCTGGGTCCTTCATTAATGTCTCATGAGTAAATTTCTTCCTTGTTGCTAGGTTTGCAGTCCTAAAATTGTAAAGGTTTCTCTAATCATAAAAATGTACTCTAAGGATTATAGCTGTTTATTATGTCTTGGACAAATTTCATAATTTTTCTTCATAGTCTATTGTTTTAGGAATTAGAATTCTTCAATCTGTGGGTTGTTTCATTCAGACATTGATGCGTTACTATTTTTTTAAAAAGTTGCTTAAGATTTTTTGTTTACCTAATATGCTAAATTCTCAGCTCTTTGAGATCTTCTTTGATTCATTGTTGAATTGCCTAACCACCTAGCTAATGTGTTAGAAATGACAGGTATCTAGTAAAAGTATCCTGAATCTAATTCAATAACCAATCTCAGTTTTATGTATTGGCCCATAATTTACAGCCTCTTCAAAACTCCATTATAACATTGTTACATGTACTTTTTCATATTTGAAATACATTATTTCATAATTGCTTATGTAAAAAAAAAGTATTGTGCCCAAGATTTAAAATTCTTATTTACGAATGCATTCACATCATTCTCATAATGATGTACAGCATTTAATGTAGCAGTGAAATTGTTCATGTCAGTGTCTCCGGCAACTTTTCCTTCTGTACTTGTGTTGTTCCTGTTATTTATCATTTGGATATCTTTTGAAAAACAATGACATTCTTTAGACCCCTGAAGATTTCCCTGGTGGTTTTTAATTTTTTAGTGTCATTTATTTTCATTTATTTGACCTATTGAATACATCGGTTAAACAAATTTTTGCTTATTTTACATAAATGGTACTTTTTCTTGTTGTACAATCCCATAACTAAGTCTTAGATAGACTAAGATGGGTCCTTAGATAGGAAAATGCTTTTCCCAATGGTCTACAAAGCTGAGCAAAGCAGGTGATGCTTTAAAACATAACCTGTTGTTGGATAACTGTATCAGGCTTACGTGTTTTATATTTTTGCTTTTGTAGTAATTTAATTACCACTTTTGGAGCACTTGCTATTTCATCTTCATTAGAAATTAAGCCTCTGGGCAGCGCCGGTGGCCCAGTGGTTTAGCGTCAACTTGGGCCCAGGGTGTGATCCTTGAGACCCGGGATCGAGTCCTACTTCCTTTTTTTTTTTTTTTTAAAAAAAGATAATGTATTTAAGTTTCCACCTTCTGACAATCTGAGGTGCAATATAGAGACATATTTTTTTTCTTCACAGGAAAACAGTTTTGTTTTTCACACTGTTCTGAGATCTTCCACCTTGAAACCTCCTCAGCCTTAAAATACTGTTCGTAGGATAACACCTAGCGGGACACAGGATTGCGTAATTGTCACACCAACAACACTGGCATCACAACTCTACTTTGGGGGCTCCTAAGGGCAAGGTCTGGGTGTGGCAATGGCAAGTTCAGGTCCACAACCAGCTGGCTGAGGGTGAAAACAGCACAATGCACATGTGCATGGAGCCTGCTTCTCTCTCCCTCTCCCTCTCCCTCTTCCTCTCCCTCTCCGTCTCCCTCTCTCTCTCTCTCTCACTTCTTCTCTCTGTCTGTCATGAATAAGTAAATAAATAAATCTTAAGAACAGAAATAATTTAACTCTCCACTGAGGTAAGCCAAAGAGCTTAGTAAATAAAAATAAATATTAATTCTAAATTCTGTATCTTTTGATCAACTTTAATTTATCAAATAGAGATTACATAGGGTTAAAAATTAATTTCCAACAGCGAGACATATCCATTCTGATAACAAAATTAACAAAAATAGACCATAGTCTTCCATCTTTACCTTTTTATTTGTTTAAAAGTAATAATTATAAGTGTTTTACACACTACAGTAGCCCAGTAAAGGATTTCTGTTTTCCACATTCTTCATATGCACATAACTACAAAATCTGATTTTATTTAATAGTATGGTTTACTCAGTCTGTAAAATTTTATATCTACCGTGGGTGGAATGAGATTGTGCTCAAAGAATCCCAAAATCTTGCTTAGGTCTTTTTCTCCCCTTTTTACATGACCTGGATCTGGGATAGAGCAGTTTAATAAGTGTTAAATGTCTGAAAGGATGTGCAGATTTCACCTTTTAGGTTAATAGCAGCTCCTCAAAGAGATAGCTTTGTTTTTCCATTTGAGTTTACTTATACCTCAAATAGTAAATGTGACATTGCCTCAGAAATTGCCTGGCCAAACAAAAAGGTTAATTTCATCTTTTGTTAAATATACTGTTTAGCCTAAATAATAAAGGTAGGTCAGGAAAAAAATCAGTATAAATAGAGGTATTAGATTTCAGGAAAATGAACTTAAAATGGTTACACTCTTCATTACCCTCTCAACTCAAGTGATGGGCTAAGGAGCTTCTGTGATCTGACCTGTTTCCCTCTTCATCTTCCCTTTCATTCCTGCCTTTGTCCTCTCCCTGCTAGCTAGAGCCATGCTAAATTCCATCCAGTTCTCTGACTGTGCATTGTTTTCTTCTACGTTCTTGCGTGCCTAAATTCTGCTCATCTTCCAGAAATGCTTCTCAGAAGACTTCCCCGAGCTTCCACAGATGGACAAAGTGCCCGTCCAAGTGCTGAGTGCTCCTGAGTGTGAGGTGTATCACTCACTCTGCTGGGGAATGTGGTCTCTCTCTGGACCCTAGGTCTGGAGTCTAGGTTACTTAAGGCATAGATGATTTCTTTTCCTCCTTCCTTCACGTAATGTGCGTTCATATCATTAGACACAGACAAATATTTTTGAGGAGAGACTAAATTCCTCTGGATGATACATTTTTTGGGTGATACATTTAATATTTGTCTATATGTTTATTTTAGAATGGATTTTGGAATAGTGTATTGCCTTATTTCTTACAGTCAACATACGCTTCGAAAAACATATGGATGTTAAATATATGTTAAGTGATGGTAATCTATTTTGTAAGAAATACTGAAAACAAAATCTTAACAGGTTTTCAAAAAATTCCAGTTTGTTAAAATGTGCTTAAAATTACAGATATAGAATCCTATGCTTAGAATTGTCGGTATGGGAAAGTATGAGAAAAAGCGATAAGATGTTTTTTTAAGGTCCTCATTCGTAAGGAATGTGAGAGGACCCAGAAGGTACACCTTCTAAATGAATGCTCAGAAGGCAGTTTTGAAAGTTAGCCAGTAAAAGATTTTCAGAGTTTTGCCAACCCTGGAGGGTTGGCCCTAAAGCAATGGAGGGGGGATAAGACTAGGACGAGTCTAAAGGCATAGAGTCACAGGACTAATGATTGAAAGGCAAGGTCTGAAAGTGAAATACCAGTAGGAAGAAAAGCCAAGTGGTGCTGAATGGATGATGATGGAGTAAAGCATGTGGCTCAGGCCATTTGTGACCCATATAAAGAGAACAGGGTGCTCTACTGCCTTCAGGGGGCCAGATTCAGAAGGCAACAAGAAGGGCAAAAGAGATCCCTGAAAGAGTGGAGGGGTTTTACTTCATTTTAGTCAACCTTCAATGTCTGCCTTGTAACTTCAAATGTCTAGTAATTAAAAAGAATTGGAGAGCCGTGAAATGAGAGTGACCTTTGGTTCTACTTGTTGGGTTCATGTTGTTGTACATGTGTGTGCAGCCAACCAGCAGATCATCTACTAAGAAGGGTCTTTTTCTGAAAATCAGGTAAGAGGAGAAAGAACTAGTTTTGATAGCTTTCTGATTTGGAAAAGCATTACAAAAATCATGATTTTCATTATACAGTAAGGGTGTACATTCCTTCCTTTCTGTGTACATTCGCGTGAGGATTAACAATAGAGCGAGTCCTGTGAAATGAAGAATGGTTGTATTCTAATTTAATTCCTTAATTTCTTGTTTCCTTGTTTCAAAGTGGATATTTTGGTTTTTTTATTTGTATTTTTTATTGGGGTTTGATTTCCCAACATATAACATGACACCCACTGCTCATCACGTCAAGTGCCCTTCTCAGGGCCCATCACCAGTCACCCTATCTCCCAACCCACTTCCCATATCACTAACTCTTGTTCATTTCCCAGAGTTAGGAGTCTCTCATGGTTTGTCATCCTCTCTGATTTTTCTAAGTGATGTTTTTATGTATTTATTTATTTTAAATTTTTTAGGATTTTATTCATGAGAGAGAGAGAGAGAGAGAGAGAAATGCAGAGACACAGGCAGAGGTTGAAGCAGGGTCCATGCAGGAAGCCCAACGTGGGACTCGATCCCAGGTCTCCAGGATCACAACCTGGGCTGCAGGCGTCACTAAACCGCTGAGCCAATGGGGCTGTCCCAAAGTGAAGATTTTATTTTATTTTATTTTTATGTTTTTAACTTTTTTATTGGAGTTCAATTTGCCAACATATCACATAACACCCAGTTTTCATCCCACCATGTGTCCCCCTCAGTTCCCATCACCCAGTCACCCCACCCCCACCCACCTCCCCTTCCACTACCACTTGTTCATTACCAAGAGTTAGGTGTCTCTCATGTTTTGTCACCCTCACTGATATTTTCACTCACTTTCTCTCCTTCCCTTTACTCCCTTTCACTAATTTTTATATCCCCCAAATGAATAAGACCATATAATGTTTGTCCTTTTCCGATTGACTTATTTCACTCAGCATAATACCCTCCAGGTCCATCCACGTTGAAGCAAAAGGTGGGTATTTGTTGTTTCTAATGGCTGAGGAATATTCCATTGTATACATAGAACACATCTTTATTCATTCATCGTTCGATGGACACCAAGGCTCCTTCCACAGTTTGGTATTGTGGACATTGCTGATAGAAACATCGGGGTGCGGGTGTCCCGGCGTGTGAATGCATCTGTGTCTTTGGGGTAAATCCCCAGCAGTGCAATTGCTGGGTCGTAGGCCTGATCTATTTATAACTGTTTGAGGAACCTCCACAGTTTTCCAGAGTGGTTGTACCAGTTCACATTCCCACTAACAGTGCAAGAGGGTTCCCCTTTCTCCACATCCTCTCCAACATTTGTTGCTTCCTTTCTTCTGTTTGGTTTTTACTGACATTAAAAAAAAATTGAAACTTCAGGCTCATAAGTTTGTTGCATTTCTAAGTTCTTTCAACAACAATAGGAAATCATGTATTATGACTAGAAGTTTAAGTGAGTCCTAAACTATTGGAAGAAAATTCTAAAATATACTTTGAGGTTCTACAAGGAAAATATTGAGTTTAAACAAAAGAGCCAGAGATCATTCTTCCAGAAGGTTTGTTAAGTTGAATACAGAGCCCTTTTACAAGTATGTTAGAAAAATAAGTAGTCCCACAGTATCAGTCAATTCATGTATAAATGAGAAGAGAGGTACCATTAGTGAAACTAACTCTAAAGTAGTTGACTGCCAAGCTGATTGTTAAATTGGTTATTATTAAAACAGGAGAACAATCCAACACACTTAGAAATGAGGTCCCAGATTGGAAGAACTGGTTGCTCATAATCTAAGTTAAATAATTCCTTCACAATTTCAGTAGATATGTATCAACATGGCAGTCTTATATGTAATTTATGGCGTTTAGGAAATTATCTATGGACTTCATGATTCCCCAGAGCTTATTTTTGAGAGATGCTGTGAATACGGAGGGAGAAAAATGAATGCTCAAAAAAGTCCTATTGCCATCTTATACATTTGGGGAAACTGTAAGAATATGCCCAAAGAATCTTGGTCTTCAATACTTTTATATATAGTAATAACTAACACCATAAAATAGCACCCATTTAGATACAATTGATGGTAGACGTGGCAGTACTACATCCTTTTCTGCAATGCTGAGCCTATGTAGTACTTAAGACCTTTCCTCCAGGCATCAACATTAAATATTGAATACCTCTAGAAAGTGTGAAAATATTTTTGTCCTTGGAAGTAGTTTACGTGAAGTTTTCCTGCATGTCCCATTGGACTTTTGTAGTGATGATCCTCCTAGCATGCATTATCAGTAGTTTTTCTGGATTTTATACACTAAAAAACCGATATTTTCTGTTACGGTTGAAATCTGTAAATTATCATTATACTTAATTTTCTATGTCCTTTCATAGAAAAAATTAAGCAAAATAACCCACACAAAGAATGATGGTTCCCCCCCCCCAAATCCTTTTTTTTTTTTTTTTTTTTAATTTTTATTTATTTATGATAGTCACAGAGAGAGAGAGAGAGAGAGGCAGAGACATAGGCAGAGGGAGAAGCAGGCTCCATGCACGGGGAGCCCGACATGGGATTCGATCCCGGGTCTCCAGGATCGCGCCCTGGGCCAAAGGCAGGCGCTAAACCGCTGCGCCACCCAGGGATCCCCCCCCCCCCAAATCCTTTAGCATAACCTTTGAGGAACAAGAACTGTAGGAGATCTATGTGTGTGTATCTGTACATACATCCACGCATACCTGGCAAGATTGAGCAGAAATCACAATTCCGACATCATCTTTGGTTTATGTCACACCTCTTCTTTGTTGTCAGCCTCTGTTTTTCTCTTTGGGCTTTATTTGAAAAATACTTGGCCTCATATCTTTTGCTCTGAGACTTTAACTGTCATCCTTGAATTCTTAATTTTAGTTCAGAAACCCTAAGCTTAGAACTCACAAGTCTCCAGGTTTCCATGACTTTCACCAAAAATTGAAAAACCTGTAGGTTTGCCTTTCTTTTTTTAAACTAAAGACATAAAAAAAGAAAAAAATCCTCTTCCTGTCTTGACAAACATGAGGAAGAAACTGCCAATAGAAATACAGGTGGAAGCAAGTCCTCCTGTAGCCTCCCCTTGTACTTTTAACAGAGCTTTGTCATAGGATTAATGATGGAGAAAGTTGACAACATGCATTGTACATGTCTGCTGTCAGCAAATTGCATTGTGTGACCATATTTTTTTCCAGTCCTTGAAAGGATTCTCCCAGTGTGATACCTCTTAATTTAAAGGAAAAAGAAGTGTTTTTTCTCCTTTAAAATAATCATCAGGGCAGCCCAGGAGATTCAGGGGTTTAGCGCCACCTTTGACCCAGAGCCTGATCCTGGAGACCCAGGATCGAGTCCCACATCAGGCTCCCTGCATGGAGCCTGCTTCTCCCTCTGCCTGTGTCTCTGCCTCACTCTCCCTCTCTGTGTGTCTCATGATTAAATAAATAAATAAATAAATAAATAAATAAATAAATAAACAGGCAAATAAATAAATGAATGAATAAACAAACAAATAAATCTTTAAAAAAACTAAATAATAATAATAATAAAATAATAAAAAATAATAATAAATAATAATAATAAAATAAAAAATAATTAAAAATAAATAAATAATAAAAAAATTAAAAAACTAAATAAAATAATATTCATTATATTATGATATTTATAAAATGCAGTAAAAGATGAGGAAATCATCCTGAGAGGCAGGATGCCTCTCTCATTTGGCCATCTTTTTAACATGTTATACTTATTTTCCTCCCTTGTTTAAGGCTTTTTGTTTTGTACATATACCATGACTTCTTTGTTAGTTATACTTTTGAGGAAGAATCTCTTCAATTTAGAGGTGCTGTATCTTTTTCTAGCCATAAATTCATTGTCTTCTAGAAATACTCATTTGCTTCAATGTATCCCTTAGAGTGCAACAATCCTGAACTCCTATGGGATCTTTCACCAATGACCCATGAAACTTGTTTTTTCAACTTCCCTGTTTTATTGAAACAGGTCTGAAGACCAGGAAGAAATCTGACTAGTGATCTGAATTGCAAAATGTTGAGAACTAACCAGTGAATTGTCATGGTGCCTAATGACTCTTAAGCACAAAGGAAGTTTATTAATTATTTGAAGTAAAGGCAACACAGTCATTTGTAGATCCTTAGCTAGAAAGATTTGATATTCTTTAAAGAAAATTAATAAAACAAAACCTTAGAAAGTTTTAGAACTTACAAAAACATCAAAACCTGAGCTGCACAAAAGAAAAGTCATGTATCTGAGGTCACAAACGTAAGGGAAGCAAGTAAGTGCAGGAAAGCTGGAAGCTTCTCGATTGGTTGTGGCCATAGAGAGTTTGGACAAGACAACAGGATGCCACTTTTATTTCATAGAGAGGTGTCGTTTGTGACCATCATTTGTAAATGGGTTTTCCGTTGGTTTTGGCGGCAACTGTGTTTGCCACTTCTCTGGTCTAACTGGACTAAGACATCCCTCACTCCTGTTACCACTAGTCCATGTTTGCAGTGCTGTTGGTTGGCTTTGGAAATGTGAACTTTATGGATAAAACAGGGAAGTTTCTCTGGCATCGAGTGGAAAACAGGAGCCCACACAAGGATCTGTACGGATGGTGTGTGTGCATGCATGCATGTGATACTTTCACAACAGGATCTGTTATGAAATATTTATATATATTTATATATTTAAAATATACTGTATCTTACAATGAAGTGAGCTGGGGAAAAGACGATGTTATTAAGAAAACCATAAGGAACAGGGGCACCTGGGTCGTGCAATCGTTGGGCTCCTGGGTGATGCAATCAGTTAAGTGTCTGACTCTTGGATTTGGCTCAGGTCATGATCTCATGATCTTTGGATCAAGCCCTGCATCAGGCTTCATGCTTAGCAGTGAGTCTACTTGGAATTCTCTCCCTCTGTCCCCCTACTCATGTGTACACACTCTCTCTCATTCTCTCTCTCTTAAATAAGAAACTAAATCTTCAAAAAAGGAAAATCACAAGAGTAAAGACATTTATGGTACTGTACTGTATAAAGAAGTGGACCCATGCAATTCAAAAACCTGTTCTTCAAGGAGCAACTTAATTCTGATCTTTATATCTCCCACTTATTAAGCCAGGATGGTTAGAAAGCCATCAGCAGTTGTCCCTAAGACTAATGACCTCTTTTTTTCTCTCTCCTACTCCTAGTCTGCATAACAGCAAAGCTGCCCCTGTCTACTGCATTAGTGGGAAAAGATCTCTGAGGGCAATTTAGAAGACCTGATGTCTGTTTCCATGCTTGCCCTTTTCAGGCTGGGTCACCTTTCCTCATCCATGGGGCCTTTGTTCTTTTATGTATGCTTCAATAGTAAATGGTCATCAATGACTCTCATACAATATAATCTAGTTGGAAAATTGTGCATTTGCCACTCTGTATGAAGAGGTAAAACATGGGTGTGCAGTAACATATGACTTTGGATTCCTGGAGTGACCCTTGCTGTAGGCTTTGTTTTGCTAGAGCTCGTGTTCATCTCTAAGTGCCTGCCTTATAGAGGCCTGTGGGGAGTAAATGAGACCATACATGGAAATTTCCGAGAGTGTCTACCTGGGAGGAAGTACATATGATCCAGGGTGGGGCCATGGGACTGGTGAGGCAGTGGGGACCTTGACAGCAGTCAGACTTGATGCATTGAGTTTTCCTCTGCAGCAATGAGCAAAGCAGAACAACAGAGGTGCCATGGTCCCCAGTAGCCCCACTGTCATATGTCTTCAGCATATCCCTAAATGCTACTGGGCACCTACCTGGACAATAATCATCCCAAATAGGTGGTCCTAAGCAAGCAGCTGTAGGGGTGCTCTGCAATCTCAGCATGTTTAGCCTTTTTTCCTGGGGTCATGAGTGCTATTTTCCAAAGAGAATACAAAAATGGAACCTGCTGTTTGTACCCATGTGTTCCTAAGCCGTGGCATATTGAAATTGGGTTGTATGGCATTGAGTTCCCTTTAGTGCTTATCAAGTAAGCTAACAGTCAAAACCTATTTTATTTTTACTGCTCTGGGCCTATTTCTTTAATGAATAAGTAATTTTTTGTCCTTAAAGAGGCTTATCGTGAAAGAGGGAAAGCTTTTTGGCATCAACACTTATGTTAAAATTAATGGAAAAAGGAGAGCTACATTCATGAAAGTTTCTTGAAGCTATAGAATATACAGTGAGAAATAGGGGATCCCTGGGTGGCACAGCGGTTTAGCGCCTGCCTTTAGACCAGGGCACGATCCTGGAGACCCAGGATTGAATCCCACGTCGGGCTCCCAGTGCAAGGAGCCTGCTTCTCCCTCTGCCTATGTCTCTGCCTCTCTCTCTCTCTCTCTCACTGTGTGCCTATCATAAATAAATAAAATAAATTTTTTTTAAAAAAGAGAGAAATAATTTAGAGAGAGATGAGACTAGTAGCTTAATTAGGTTGAGATACATGAAATGGCTGACTTTGTTTTTCCTATAGAAACCGGTTTTATTTAGTTCAAGGTAGTATTTTCCAGAGATACCTTGATTCGTGCTTTATTCTATTTTGAATACCTGTTGATGGTAGTACTTAAATACACTCCTGGCTGTTTTGTTTAAAGACAGATGTCTAAAATAATCATCTTCTTGGTGGACCATTTTATTTTACAAAGAGTGATAGGGTATTTATTTATTTATTCATTTATTTTCTTTCATCCTGAGTTGTACACTGTAGTTTATGGTGTTTATTCTCGTAGATTTTTCTTTTTCTTTTTCTTTTTCTTTTATTTTTCTCGCAAATTTTTCTACTGAAGCAACAGAGAAGCTACATCTCTGCTGTCCTAATGTCTCTTCTGTCTTGTAAGTGTTATCTATGTTTTGTATAAAAAATCATGTGGTTACCTTATGCATTGAATGTCGTCACCATAGTTCATAGCTGAATTTAGAATACTTAGAGACATCAAGGTCAGTTATGATCTTTCTTTTAATTGTTCAGAAAATGGATTATGAAATTATTAAGTAAGGGAAGAAAGATGGATGGGTAGAGGAGGAGAGACCCAGGGGATGTGGGACTGAGACTTGCTCACTCTTGCTATGAGTGTGACTTGGCATGGTGAGGGTTGACTTTAGATTTGTGATTTGGACGCGTAGTTAGAAAGTATTTTTTATTAACCAAGATAGAGAACACAGAAGAAAGAGGAAGTTACAGGGATTAGGGATTGCAGTGTGGGAGAGATGACACTTTCAGTTTTTGTGCTGAATTTACAATGACCGTCGAGTATTCAGATTGGAGATACGTAGCAGGCAGCTGAAAACCAGAGTTGCAAACTTGAAAGATGGGTTTGTCTGTTTGTATGTCATTTTTATGTGGTGTGGATTCACCATATAGAGGAACGATATTAAAAAATTAGAACAGCATTTTTTTTCCTCTTTGATACTCGTTTTGGTCAGGGTTTATGCTGTCATAGGAGGTGTGTGTGTGTGTGTGTGTGTGTGTGTGTGTGTGTACAAGGCATACCCATTCTTGTTGAACGTTTTGATTAATCTTTAGTTTAATGTAAGATCATATGATACACTGAAGTTTTCATATTTATAATATAGGACATTCTCTCTGAGGTTTTAAATTACTAAATCAGATGAGGACCCTTGGGAGTTTATTGGAAGTATATAATATTCCCTTTTAGGACAGGTAGTGATAAAATCCTAATGAGTTGTCACCTTTTTAAGATCTGTCAAGTTCCCTCATTGGTATTCATACAGGTATTTTTCATGGAAAGAACTTCTTGCAGTCTAAAATGTTGTGAAAGAAATATTACTACACTCCTCTGCCTTTATCTGGAACATTCTGCCTTTTTAGATATTTGTATATTATGTCTATTGCCCCTAAAAGAATACATATGTTATGATTTATTACCTCTTCCTGCTTATAAGATACATTTTTTCATATTTTAACATTTTTGAAATTGTGATGTGTTTAGAGTCACCTGGGACATTAATTTGAGTTTTTTCACCTTTGGAAAAGACGTTAGTAAATCAATTATGTATCTCAAAATCAATACTCAGAATCAGAATCAAGTAAATTCTACACACTAAATTATCATAATGCACTGCCCCAGGCATTTACTATTGTCATGGGGCACTTTGATTAGTTGATTCCAATTTTGGCTCCTTAGTTATTTTGTAGTACTGAGTTTAGTGTTCAGCCCCTGGCTAGAAACACTGATTTTTCTGATCTTCAGGCAATAGATTAACACTGAGAATTTTTTAATGAACTCATGATTCCTCCAACAATCTCTATCTGTCACCTACTTAGGGAAATGATCCTCCAATTGTTATGTGCTGACTTCCCTTCTGAAGCTGGGAATGTCTGTTTATCTTTGTATTTCCAGAGCGAACCTCATGAAGTGGCACATGCTAAATGTGAACATGGAAGTGGGTTGGTGGCTTGACTCACAACTTTGCCTTGACCTATGGTCCAGTACCTGCTTTTCTTTTTGAGAGTCCAAGATCCTTTGGACTCACTGAACCTCCACCTCTGTAGTGGACAATGCTGGAAGGGATATCTAGAAAAATTCACTTGCTTTTATTTATTATGTTTTTAAGATTGTTGAATTAAGACACTAATTAGAGAATATTTGGAAATTAAAGAAAATCTTTAAAATTCTAGCATAATCTTACTGCACAGCAATTGTCATGGTGAAATTTTAATTGTATATGTATTTATTAGATAATTTTGTCTATATTTACATATGACATGAAATTGAAAAGTCATTTTTTCCAAATTATTCTAAAATGCTTCTTTAGTTCTCTTTAACTAAAACACCACATATTGATATATTCTTTCTTACAGAATTCTAATTTCACTTGTCTTTTCTTTTGGTCTGAATAATAGGTTTTTTTATATTTATATTTAATTTTATTTTTTTAATAAATTTATTTTTTATTGGTGTTGAATTTACCAACATACAGAATAACACCCAGTGTTCATCCCATCAAGTGCCCCCTCAGTGCCTGTCACCCATTCACCCCAACCCCCCACCATCCTCCCCTTCCACCACCCCCAGTTCGTTTCCCAGAGTTAGGAGTCTTTATGTTCTGTCTCCCTTTCTGATATTTCCCACACATTTCTTCTCCCTTCCCTTCTATTCCCTGTCACTATTATTTATATTCCCCAAATGAATGAGACCATATAATGTTTAAAGATTTATTTATTTATTCATGAGAGAAGAGAGAGAGCCAGAGGGAAATGTCAATGAGTCTACATTTTTATGAGTACGTTGCACAAAATAAAGCTACTCTTTCTGTCATAGAAATACAGCAGTGGGGATTATTATGAGTATTTGTAGAAGTATTGAATTATGTCTCAGTGGATTTATGGGAGTGTGACTTTTCCTAATGTAAGAATGTACATTCAAGTTATTGCTGTCCTTTATTTACTTCTTGACTGATTGAAAAATGTTGATTTTCTGACTTCAGAGTGCCAAATAAATAGGAGGATGAAGTTTTCTCTTTGGAGGGAATTCCAGTTTTACTTTGTACCTACTCCTTTTAATCTAAAAATTGAAACAAAAGTTGTGTCACGAATCCCCATTGTCGTAATTGGTGACTAGTTAGAGTATACTGTACTTGAGGCTATTAGGTCTACAAATATCATCCTATAATTACATGATTATTATTATTATTATCTTAACGTTATGGCTTTGGAAGATTTATTTATTTTTTATAATAAATTTATTTTTTATTTGTGTTCAATTTGCCAACATACAGAATAACACTCAGTGCTCATCCCGTCAACTGCCCCCCTCAGTGCCCGTCACATATTCACACCCAGCCCCCGCCCTCCACCCCTTCCACCACCCCTAGTTCATTTCCCAGAGTTAGGAGTCTTTATGTTCTGTCTCCCTTTCTGATATTTCCCACACATTTCTTCTCCCTTCCCTTATATTCCCTTTCACTATTATTTATATTCCCCAAATGAATGAGAACATATAATGTTTGTCCTTCTCTGATTGACTTATTTCACTCAGCATAATACCCTCCAGTTCCATCCACATTGAAGCAAATGGTGGGTATTTGTCGTTTCTAATGGCTGAGTAATATTCCATTGTATACCGAAACCACATCGTCCAAATTACATTTTGCACCATATAAATATAAAAATGCCCAGGCCCACTCACAGGGCATGTGTCCTGAGCTCCCCTCTGCCTGCCAACATTTCTACTTCCTCAGCCCCCTCACCTTAGATAAGAAAGTCTGCCTTGCAGTATTAATGACTTCGGAATTTCTAACAAGGCTTCTAAAAGAATGGCCACTGATTTGCACAGATGCCTGTGTCAGGCTATTTATCTAGATTTTCCATAAGCTATTCATCTGTCTTTGGTCATCCTACTAAGCCAACAAAAAATTAAAAATGAGTTATAAGTCATCGTGACCCATTTTAACCACAGAGTTAAGCCAGAGTAGCAAGGAGGTACTGAGAAACCACCAAAGTTTTCCACCTTCCAATTTAAACAACATAATGAATGTCCTCTCTTGCCAGAGTTCCCATTTGCATTTCACCACCTCTGCTATCAGTGGTCTCTCGGTGTCAGTTAATTACTGAGAACTTTTAGGTAAATTGAGAAAACCTTTTCATTTATGAACTGACTTGAAATTCCATTGGGGAGGAATACAGGATTCCTGGAGTGTCCCATGTGCAGAGAATTTACTAGAACTGATTCTAAACCCAGAGCAGCGTCATTATTCAGTTTAGTGTTAATGGGTCCAACAAAGCAAATTTAATCAATCCTTTTGGGACCTAAGCTGGGGAAAATTAAAATTAGGAGCATAAATTGTGACTTCTAGGGCAAGACAGTGGCTTGGTTACATCCTCCTGCTTATAGAATGAATTGTGAGCTGGGCCCTAGCCAAGAGCAGTCGGCCTGCATTTCGGAAGGGAAATCGCCTCCTTTCCATGTGTGCAAAGATTTCCTGAATTCCACCCACAGTGGCTATTTCTGTGATGCATACAGAAATATGCAGGCGACTCACTCCGTACAACTGACAGGATTTCCAAGTGGTCCACTGACTAGCTCAAAATGAATTCCTTAAAATTCTCGCAAGCTGACCTCATCAGGGGGGTGTGAGGGAAGCATAAATACCCAAGGAGAGAAAGCAACAAAGTCTGTGACCAGAAGGCTGAAAATGGAAGCGCTCAGGGGCCGTCTGTAAGGACGCACACCAAGGGTCCTTTCGACCTGGACTGCCTATCACAGAAGTGAGTAATGACATTTGCATACGTGCAGAAACTGCCCTATCCCAAATTTTCCTTCAGCACTAATGCCAGGGAGATTCTCGAGATGCTGGTCAACCAATTCTACAGGACCTTCTACAAAAGTCATCCCAGGACTCCTGTCTCTACATGCATGAGGCCCTTTGCTCACACCTGCCTCCCTCTCACCCTCTCTCTTCCTCTCTCACTGGATCTACCCTGGCAGACACAGTCTGGGCTGCAAACCCTTCAAGTTGTATGGAAACATGCACGTTACTGAGGCATAGAAGGAGAACCGTACCCCTCCAGGCAGTAGACCAGATTGACTTTAAAATAATCACATCACAGGAATTTAGAGTCTCTTGTCCCCCAACTTACTTACAAAAGGTCATAAACAAACCGGCTTTTAAACACCTCCTCGGGGTCACTGGGTGGTGCAGCGGTTTAGCGCCTGACTTTGGCCCAGTGCGCGATCCTGGAGACCCAGGATCGAATCCCACGTCGGGCTCCCTGCATGGAGCCTGCTTCTCCCTCTGCCTGTGTCTCTGCCTCTCTCTCTCTCTCTGTATGACTATCATAAATAAATAATAATTTAAAAAAATTAAAAAAAAAAAATAAATAAATAAAAATTTTTAAAAAATAAAATAAACACCTCCTCATTCAGCTATGACATTATTTCTAGTTTTGACCTGGGGAGAGAGAAAGAGAGAGAGAGTCCTGGGGTTCATGCTTTGGACTCAAGCTTTGACAAGTGCCACTGCATTACACAGAGAAGATGCAGGGGTGACCCAGCAGGAGGAGCTGTGCACCCTGAGGGAAGCAGCCTCTGGGGGGAGCAGAGGGCACAGCATCGTTCCCTCCATCTCAGGTGGCCCTCCTGTCCTCCCTCCATCCCCAGGCCTCTGGCTCCCATGGAAATGAGAAGCCAGCGCAACACTTGGCTGGCAGGCAGGCAAGGCCTTCAGGATGCTCTCTTCCCCTCAACATCCCAAGTTGGCTGGGGACAGGGTCAGCCAGGATTTGGGGGCCCTAGAGGCTGGGCTGGGCCCAGGCACTTTAGAGGAAGGGCTCTCGCCCCCCCTAGTGATGAGCATCATCTTCTTCATCTCCTTCATCTCCCCAGCCCTGCTGCAACCTGGAGATTAAGGATGAGGATTGAGCCTTTTGCCCCCTTGTTGTCATCCAGAGAAGCCAGCGGGTGGCACTTTCATGTGGCAGCCCAGGCTGGTGCCCTGCCTTCAGAAGAGGTCTGTGCTAGAGCCTGTTGTCATTTTTGGAGGCCTGTGTGAAACCCACGGCCCATACTCCCTTTCCGACTTTGCATGGAAGTGAAAAGACCAAAGTTGGCAAATCAAAGCCAGAATATCACCTTAGATTAAGACCAACCTGAGGGACAGGTGTGTGACTCAGCGGGTGTCTGCCTGTGGCTCAGGGCGTGACCCCTGGTTCCTGGGATCTAGTCCCACATTGGGCTCCCTGCATGGGGCCTGCTTCTCCCTCTGCCTGTGTCTCTGCCTCCCTCTCTCTGTCTCTCTCATGAATAAATAAAGTCTTAAATAAATTTTTAAAAAAGGATGAAGCTTATTCGACAAAGGAGGAAAGACTCCATTGGAAAAAGACAGTCTCTTCAGTAAATGGTGCTGGGAAAATTGGACATCCACATGCAGAAGAATGAAACTAGACCACTCGCTTGCACCATACACAAAGATAAACTCAAAATGGATGAAAGATCTAAATGTGAGACAAGATTCCATCAAAATCCTAGAGGAGAACACAGGCAACACCCTTGTTGAACTCGGCCACAGTAACTTCTTCAAGATACATCCGCGAAAGCAAAAGAAACAAAGGAGAAATGAACTATTGGGACTTCATCAAGATAAGAAGCTTTTGCACAGCAAAGGATACAGTCAACAAAACTAAAAGACAACCTACAGAATGGGAGAAGGTATTTGCAAATGACGTATCAGATAAAGGGCTAGATTCCAAGATCTATAAAGAACTTATTAAACACAACATCAAAGAAACAATCCAATCATGAAATGGGCAAAAGCATGAACAGAAATCTCAAAGAGGAAGACATAGACATGGCCAACATGCACATGAGAAAATGTAAAGGAGCCTGCTAGCCAGATGCCAGAAGTAGGTAACGTGCCCCCACCTCACCGGCACTGTGGGCCCCAGGCAGGCCCCTCCTGGTAGGGTAGTGAGGCCTGCCCAGCTCACCAGGAAGGAGGAGTCTGTCTCCTACCCCCTGGGGGCCCGGGTGATGGGGTGAGAGAAGCCAGGCAGGAGCTATCTCTCTCTCTCTCAATCTCTCTCTCTCTCTCACACACACACACACACACACACACACACATGCACAGCCAGGTGCCCACACCCCCTCGGAGTCTTGCACCTCATCTCAGAGCCACAGCCTTGGGTTGACCTGGCCCTGGCCTCTGGCCAGGTGTCTCTGGGCCCTGAGCAGAACCTCCTCCCTGCTCTGACGCAGGGGGCGTCCCTGGTGGCTGCTTGGGCAACCAGTCCTCAAACACACGTTCTCACCCTGGGAGCCTAGCCCAGCCTCCAGAGCAGGAGGTCCAGTTTCGAGAATCTGTTCATGCCCCGCTTCCAGGGCCCTGCCCCCACTGCCACCCCCATGTCCCAGGGAACCACGATTCCCTCTGGGGGCGAGGACCAGGGCTCGGGATTTCTAGAAGGCAGGTCCTCCCCAGTTACTCTGGAGCTTCTTAAGAGGGGAACATGGCCTTGACTCACTCTTGTAAATCATGGGGAAACAGGACCAGCCCTGTCACAACTCAGGGCTCTTTCTGCAGCCTCCACTAATTAGTGCTTTCATTAATCAAACTCAGCAATTCCCCAGAGAGGCCGCAGAGCTGGGAGAAGCCCCAAGCCATGGAGACCGTCTGCTAGTCCCTACTCGGCCTGGTCCAAGGGAGCCCAGCGCCCCTGGCCCTGCTCCTCAGTGGTCCACACCTCAAAAGTAGGCCCAGACCTGTCCCTCGAGCCACTCCCTCCAGTCCTCCCATGCCCGCAGATGCCTAAGAGAGCCAGAGAGAGCCAGAGCCAGAGCAGAGCCAGAGCAGAGCCACAGCTAGAGCCAGAGCAGAGCCACAGCTAGAGCCAGAGCCAGAGCAGAGCCAGAGCAGAGCCACAGCCAGAGCAGTGCCAGAGCCAGAGCAGAGCCAGAGGGGAGCCAGAGGGGAGCCAGAGGGGAGCCAGTGCCAGTCCTAGGTGAATACCTTAGGTTGTCACCGGCTCAACACTAGACAGCCACCGGCCAACAGGAAAGCATTGGGTCTCCCCAGGTGTCCCTGGCTGTGGATCTTCTGCTCTTTCCGGGTGTCTCTGACTGTGGATCCCAGCCCCAGGCCTTGTAGGCACCAGTCAGACTCACTGCCAGCACCCCCCTCACCACGCCCCATCTTCTCTGCCCCAATCTTTTAATTCCTGTTTGCGAGAATTCCACACAACTCTGCCAACTGGCTTCTAGGTTTCCTACCAGCCCTGAGTGCCCCTGATTTACTCCACAGGCCCTCCACAGCTCCCCCCTCCTCCATCCTCTCCCTTCCCCATGAGGGGAATTGAAGACCATTTAAAATAGAGCAAATCAAAGTGCAGAGGCTGATGCCAAGTGCAGTTCCGCAGGAATCACTGGGAGGCTGGCTCCCTCCTGCTGGAAGGCCTCCCCGAGGCAGGCATTGTGCTCCCCTCTGAGCCTCCCACCTCCCTCCCACCCTCATGTTTGAATCCTGCCAGACTTGCATGCGGCTGGTAGAGCTGATGTTCAGACTGCAGGTTGCTGGCAGGGCTCGGAGAGCCAGGAGAGAGGAGCACGAATGGGTTCAGATGCGGCTCTGCGGGGCTTGTCAGCCTCCACCTTCATGCTGGAGGCCCTTCTGTGAGCTGAGGGCCCAGGGAAATGGCAGGCCAGGGAGGCAGCAAGCAGGGCAGCAGGTTAGGAGAGGCGTGTTACATACAGGACTCCCAGCTAAGATGGAATTTCAGACCAACAAGGAATACTTGTCAGTATTAGTATATCCCATGTTGTATTTGGGATATACTTACACTAAAAGATGTGTTTGTGGTTGATCCAAAATTCGCATTTAACAGAGTACCCTGTTCTGTTCTGTTCTGTTCTGTTCTATTCTGTTTTCTGTGTGCTAGATTAGGGCAACCCTAAGGTAAACCCTGATGGTGTCTCTTAGACTCATGCCCCTGCAGCTGCACGGAGGGAAGAGAAATGAGCGGCCACACTAGCTTCCCAGGGCTGCCCTCACAAGGCACCCCAGACCGGATGGTTTAGCATCTTATATTTATGGAGGCCAGAGGTCTGCAATCCAGGTGCTGGTAGAGCCATGCTCTCTCTGAACACATGGGGAGAATCCTCCCTCGCTGCTTCCAGCTTCTGCGGGTTGCCAGAAATCCTCAGCATCCCTTGGCTTGTGCCAGAATCGTTCCAATCTCTGTCTCTATCATCACGCACTGGTCTCCGTGTGTGCCTCCCGATATCTGTGGTCTCTGCTTGTAAGGATGTGAGCCTGTGGAGCAGGGCACACCCTGGTCCAGAAGGGCCCCATCTGCCTTGACTACATCTGCAGAGGCCCCGTCCCCAAAGGAGGTTCCGGGTGGACGTGAATTTGAGGGGACACTGTTCAATCCGGTCGACATTCCCCTGCGGTCACTGACACCCATCTCACTGAAAGCTTTCAGATCCCGATGATCATAAAATCGACCAAAAACCAAATATCCCATATCTGCTCCCAGAGTCCATGAGGCCACACTCGCATGAGTCAGGGTGGCAGGAGCTGACCCTCTGAAACGCCTCTGGCGTGAGTGGGGGAGGCCGAAGCTGCCTCTCTCCTCTTCCTGCAAAAAGCCCATCAGAAACGACCCCCCTTGGGCCTGAGAAACACACCCGATGCCACCAACACCACCATCAGAAAACCGGGGCCTCGGTGTTCAGGCGCCTGGGCCCATTTGCCGAGCCGCCCCTGAATGTTTGTGCGAGGCTGAGAGGCTGAGTTCTCTCGGAGGGAAAGGAAGCCTCTTCTGAGGTAGAAACTGCATCTGGACCTGTGTACAGGCTACGTGGCCCGAGCGCCCGCGCCCCTGACCGGTCCTGCTGTCACTCTGACCGGGGCGTGAGGCTTGGCCGGGGAAGTGCTCGCAGCTGGTACAGGGAGGAGGTTCAGGAGCCGCACAGGGTCTGAAGACGATGCCCTCGGAGGGGCAGATGGGAAGCCCCCAGAATCCCGCGGAGCCCCCAGAGCCCTAGGCCTCTGGCCCACCCACAGCCGTGGCTCAACCCCAGTGTCGGTTCTGGGCCGGAACTGTGTCATGAACATCCACAGTGCTGCGCGGCTGACAGACAGGCCTGTTTGGAGCCTTTCAGAGGGGAGTGCTCACTCCAGTTCCTTAGTATCAATAATTAATTAATGGAGCCCATCTCCTGGGTCTATAATAAATACTAACAGCAGAGAGTAGTCCGTGACATACTGCAGTGAAACTACCACACGCGCATACACATGTACACACACTGTGGGCAGCTCCTTCTCAGGGCCCTGTAATGCCTCCCTCCCCTCTGCACGTCCCTCTGGCCCCAGGGCAGCCTGACCGAGCAGCTGGGCAGCACCCTCTGGCCCCACTCTACCCGCCACGGGGAGAAGGCACCATTCTTTCCCCGGGCCCCTGGTGACCTGTCTCAGGGGTGAGTGGGGTCAGGTTTGGGCTACCTCCCTATCAGTTGGGTCTGCAGGAGAATACTTGATTTTCTGGGCCAATGGCAGCTTCACTGTCAGGTAAAGGCCCAAAACATCTTTCATCCCATCCTCCTGGCCCGAGGCCCTCCCCCTTACATACCTGCGGGAGACCTCACAGAAATGGGAATTAAAAGCCTTGAATCCTCCTTTATGTGGCCTCTGCAAATGGCTTCATCTGCTATTGAGAAACTCAAGTGAGTAAGTCTCCAGGGCACCTGGGTGATTCGGTTGGCTAAACGTCCGACTCTTGACCTCAGGGTTGTGGGATCGAGCCCCGAGGCAGGCTCCATTCTCAGCGGGGAGTCCGCTTGAGATTTCCTCTCTCTCCCTCTGCCCCAGCCCCCTCTAAAATTAAATACGTAAAACTTTATTATTTTTTACAGGTTTTATTTATTTATCCATGAGACATACACAGAGAGAGGTAGAGTCACAGGCAGAGAGAGAAGCAGGCTCCCTGCAGGGAGCCCAATGCGGGACTCGATCCCAGGACCCCGGGATCATGACCTGAGCCAAAGGCAGACCCTCAACCACTGAGCCACCCGGGCATCCCACGCATAAAACTTTAAAACAAAACAAGGCAAAACACAAAAACAGAGGGGTAGGTCTTTAAAGCACTTAGGATGCGCTGATCTTTCTGAGCATTCCAGCACCTTGAGTGTCCTCCGGTCTCAAGAGCCTACTGTGCCAGGATCTGTGTATCATTTATAAAGCAGCATAATGTGAACATGACGGGCCCTGACATAATGAACAGAATATTTTAATATAAAGATGAGTAACTCGTGTCTGGGTAACCCACACACACCCACGGGGACCCCATCTTCAGTCAAGATTGTTGATTCTGAGACAGACTTTCTCCCTCTGATGGGGAAGTGATGACACAGCCCACCCCGACCCAACCGGAGGGCCGAGCCCAGAGACACCCCTGTGCAGGGGAGAAGCAAGTTCAAGAACTGCTGGAAAGAAAACAGGATCCTTGAGTCCCACAGCCCCCCTTCCTCAGGCCAGAGGGAAGGGGGCACCAGTGGAAGCCAGCGTCTGTGACAGCAGGGAAACCCCAAATAACAGGAGCCCCCAAAGAAGCCAAATATGGGGTGGGGTGAGGTGGAAGGGGCGGTGAGCAGGAGCGGCCGCTGGGCCGGCAGCCCTGGGACTCCGTCGCTCCTCACACGGGGCCTTCCTGCGTGTCCATGATGAGCAGCCACGGGAGCAAAATAGAGCTTAAGCCCGAGTTAGCAAAGCCTGAGACAGAAGACAATCCACTGTGGTGGTTGAAGAAAGCTTACAATCCACGTCATCTGACGCAGACGGGACGGTGGGAGGAATCACCATCATGCTGTTGGCCCTTGGGCCTGCTCGCTAATCACTTTGCCTAAGTGACTGTCGTTAGGGTGGCCCTGCCCGCGGACCCACTGAGCATTTCTGGGGTCTGCTCAAGGGGGGCCCTCCAGCAGCAATGCTGCCCTTCCCTTGACCCACAGGCCTCTAGCCTTCTGCTCTTTGGGCAAGGGCCCCCCAGGGCCAAAACTGAGAGCTATCATGTTTCCTTTCTTTGCTGCTCTTCTGGGACGTCCCTTAACACTAAGCAAGATTCCAGGAAAGGCCATCTGTGAGCCAGTGAAAACCCCTGTCGCCTTCAGTGACTCTGTTTAATTAGACTGCTTGCCTAACACCCAGCGCTGAGCCAAGAATGACTGAGAAGGTGGCAACCACATCCCAGGCTTCTCCAGGCACCGTGTGTTGGTTTACACAAACGCAGAGGAATTCCACATGGCGTACTGTGGAAAATACGCAGGAGAAATTATTCTAGGTCTGGCATTTATATTTATTTATTTTTATTTATTTATTTTTTATTATTTGGGTCCGGCCTTTAAAAAAAATCTTTTATATTTTTTTTTTATCTATTGGATCCGAAAGGAGAGAGTTGGATGCCATAGCCACGTTTCAAAGGAGAGTTGTGCTTAGGGCCTTCTTCCCCAGCATTCGGGTCCCCTCCAACGCTGGCATCTTCAGAAGGAAACCTCCACGCCAAACGTTTTCATTTACAAGAGTCAGAAACCCCAGATGGACTCACATTCAGGAAAAGAGATTTCAACGGAGGGGCTTTAACATGGGAATTGGTCACATAGGAGATGGAGGGCTGAAAGGTAAAGACCCGGTGAGGGACACGAGAGCACAAAAGATGGTAATAGCAGGCAGCTACTAAGCCTAGCATGTGGGGAACAATGCAAGGCCCCAGGGAGCAGGGACTCTGACCTTCCGGCCCAGTGATGCCCCAGTAGCTGCGGGCTGGCGTCTCTAACAGGCATCAGGAGGCAGGTTCAGGGAGCAGAGGTGGAAGTGGCAGTGGAAGGAACCGCTGCTGCGTCCAGGACAGGACAAAGTGCTGCTGCTGGAGCAACAACCACAGGAACAGGGACCCAACAAGAAACAAGGAGTCCCCCTCTCCCGCCTCTTTCCCAGCTCCCGCCTCCTAGGGGCCATTTGGGCTGAACAACTGAGCAGGAGCCCGCCTGCCAAGGAGACCTGCAGGTTTGTAATCCCAGCCTTGGCAGCACGGAGATGAGAACAGGAGCCTGGCTTTGGGGTGAGACAGGGGAAACAGCCGCAGAAGTCGCTGCATCTTAGCACCCCCGCCCGCCCCCCATCCCCCTTCCAGCACTGGGCACCGTCCTCTCTCCCAGGGAGCCCGCGGCTTCCTTGGGCCAGAAGCTTGAGAAATAGTCACTGCAAAAAATTGGTCACAGGAGCCTTGGATTTCAGATCACAGCAGTAGACTGAGGTCGTTAAACAACCCCCCCCCCATGTCCCAGGATGTCGTCTGTGAGCACCCAGGTCACTTGGGGGCGGGGAGGGATGCAGTGGCAGGTGCACGGGCAGGGCAGGCCACAAGCTGCTCTCTAGGCACCGGCTTCATCCGCGGGCCAGCCACCTTCGCTCCAATCCTGCCCGGCCTGCCCGCTGCCTCTGCAGGTGCTGCGCGCCCCGGCACCCCGACACCACGCGCGGGGAGCCCCAGCCCCCAGCCCCGCTCTGTCTCGGGGCGCCCCGCGGGCTTCTCCCCTGGTGGCGGCTGGCGGAACTGCTCACATCCCATCCTCCAACCCCAGAAGAGGTCGCAGGGTTCCCAGGCCTTGTGCAGACAGGTGACTGTCCTTATGGCAGCTCCCCTCAAAGGGGGCCCTCTTAGCAGCTCCAACTTACGGATGGAGGCAATGAGGTTTCTTTTCAATTTAAGAAGTCAATCCCATTTATAATTGCACGTAAAAGCGTAAGATACCCAGGAATAAACCCAACCAAAGAGGTAAAGGGTCTATACCCTAAAAACTACAGAACACTTCTAAAAGAAATTGAGGAAGACACAAAGAGATGGAAAACTATTCCATGCTCATGGATTGGCAGAATTAATATTGTGAAAATGTCAATGTTACCCAGGGCAATTTACACGTTTAATGCAATCTCTATCAAAATACCATGGACTTTCTTCAGAGAGTTGGAACAAATTATTTTAAGATTTGTGTGGAATCAGAAAAGACCCCGAATAGCCAGGAGAATGTTAAAAAAGAAAACCATAGCTGGGGGCATCACAATGCCAGATTTCAGGTTGTACTACAAAGCTGTGGTCATCAAGACAGTGTGGTACTGGCACAAAAACAGACACATAGATCAATGGAACAGAATAGAGAATCCAGAAGTGGACCCTCGACTTTATGGTCAACTAATATTCGACAAAGGAGTAAAGAATATACACTGGAAAGCAGCCTCTTCAATAAAAGGTGCTGGGAAAAAAATAAAGAAATAAAAAATAAAATAAAATAAATGGTGCTGGGAAAATTGGGCATGCACATGAAGAAGAATGAAACTAGACCATTCTTAGACCATACACAGATAAACTCAAAATGGATGAAAGATCTAAATGTGAGACAAGATTCCATCAAAATTCTAGAAGAGAACACAGGCAACACCCTTTTCGAACTCGGCCACAGTACCTTCTTGCAAGATACATCCATGAAGTCAAGAGAAACAAAAGCAAAAATGAACTATTGGGACTTCATCAAGATAAGAAGCTTTTGCACAGCAAAGGATACAGTCGATAAAACTCAAAGACAACCTACAGAATGGGAGAAGATATTTGCAAATGACGTATCAGATAAAGGGCTAGTATCCAAGATCTATGAAGGACTTATTAAACTCAACAGCAAAGAAACAAACAATCCAATCATGAAATGGGCAAAAGACATGAAGAGAAATCTCACAGAGGAAGACATGGACATGGCCAACAAACACATGAGAAAATGCTCCGCATCACTGGCCATCAGGGAAATACAAATCAAAACCACAATGAGATACCACCTCACACCAGTGACAATGGGGAAAGTTAACAATGCAGGAAACCACAAATGTTGGAGAGGATGCGGAGAAAAGGGAACCCTCCTGCACTGTTGGTGGGAATGTGAACTGGTGCAGCCACTCTGGAAAACTGTGTGGAGGTTCCTCAAGGAGTTAAAAATAGATCTGCCCTATGACCCAGCTATTATCCTGCTGGGGATTTATCCCAAAATACAGATGCAGTGCAACGCTGGGACACCTGCACCCCGATGTTTACTGCAGCCATGTCCACAAGAGCCAAACGGTCGAAGGAGCCTCGGCGTCCATCGAAAGATGAATGGATAAAGAAGATGTGGTTTATGTATACAATGGAATATTCCTCAGCCGTTAGAAACGACAAATACCCACCATTTGCTTTGACATGGATGGAACTGGAAGGTATTATGCTGAGTGAGATAACTCAATTGGAAAAGGACAAACATTATACGGTCTCATTCATTTGGGGAATACAAAAAAAAAAATGGGAATAAAGGGGAAAGGAGAAAAAAAAAAGTGAGTGGGAAATACCAGAGAGGGAGACAGAACATGAGAGACTCCTAACTCTGAAACGAACTAGAGGTGGTGGAAGGGGAGGTGGGCGGGTGTGACTGGGTGATGGGCACTGAGGGGGGCACTTGACGGGATGAGCACTGGGTATTATTCTATATGTTGGCAAATTGAACACCAATAAAAATAAATTTATAATAAAAAAGGAAGCTAAACCCAAGCATTTTGACTCTGGAGCCAGGCATGATGCTAGGATGCCTTGGTTTCTACATTAGGCTGTGATCAAATAGGGATGGGCATAGAATACTTAAATATATTGAGATACTAATGGGAAAGAATCCGGTATTTGAAGAATATTTAATAGAATGAGAAGTTTTGATTATATCTTAAAAAGAAGTGAAAATTTCTTGAATGCTCACACTTTGCCTAACTTGTTGTCCTGGAGTTCCAGGATGGAGTCCCACATCCAGCTCCCTGTGTGGAGCCGGCCTCTCCCTCTGCCTGTGTTTCTGCCTCTCTCTCTCTTTGTGTGTCTCTCATGAATAAATAAATTAAATCTTAAAAAAAAAAGAATGTGTCACCAGAGTCAACGTGCACAAGCACTGTGCCATGTTGATTTTAGGACAGAAAATCCAGAAAATCCATCATAAGCTCTATGATGTCTGTTTGGGTGATGAATGCACAGACACACATATAGGTATGGGCACATGTAGGTAGAAGGAAAAGACCAGAAGATATACACAAAATATTTAAAAGTGATTATCACCAAGAGTTGGTTTCTTTGCTCTTGAGTTTAATAAGTTCTTTATAGATATTGGATACTAGTCCTTTAACTGATACTTCATTTGGAAATATCTTCTCCCATTCTGTAGGTTGTCTTTGAGTTTTGTCGACTGTATCCTTTGCTGTGCAAAAGCTTCTTATCTTGATGAAGTCCCAATAGTTCATTTTTGCTTTTGTTTCTCTTGACTTCATGGATGTATCTTGCAAGAAGGTACTGTGGCCGAATTAAAAAAGGGTGTTGCCTGTGTTCTCCTCTAGGATTTTGATGGAATCTTGTCTCACATTTAGATCTTTCATCCATTTTGAGTTTATCTTTGTGTATGGTGAAAGAGAGTGGTCCAGTTTCATTCTTCCGCATGTGGATGTCCAATTTTCTCAGCACCATTTATTGAAGAGACTGTCTTTTTTCCAGTGTATATTCTTTACTCCTTTGTCGAATATTAGTTGACCATAAAGTCGAGGGTCCACTTCTGGATTCTCTATTCTGTTCCATTGATCTATGTGTCTGTTTTTGTGCCAGTACCACATTGTCTTGATGACCACAGCTTTGTAGTACAACATGAAATCTGGCATTGTGATACCCCCAGATATGGTTTTCTGTTTTAATATTCCTTGGCTATTCGGGGTGTTTTCTGATTCCACACAAATCTTAAGATGATTTATTCCAACTCTCTGAATAAAGTCCATGGTATTTTGATAGGGATTACATTGAGCATGTAAGTTGCCCTAGGTAGAATTGACATTTTCATAATATTAATTCTGCCAATCCACGAGCATGGAATATTTTTCAATCTCTTTGTGTCTTCCTCAATTTCTTTCAGAAGTGTTCTATAGTTTTTCGGGTATAGATCCTTTACCTCTTTGGTTAGGTTTATTCCTAGGTATCTTATGCTTTGGGTGCAATTGTAAATGGGATTGACTCCTTAATTTCTCTTTCCTCAATCTCATTTTTAGAGTATAGAAATGCCACTGACTTCTGGGCATTGATTTTGTATCCTGCCACTCTGCCAAATTGCAGTATAAGTTCTAGCAATCTTGGGGTGGAGTCCTTTGGGTTTTCTATGTAGAGTATCATGTCATTGGTGAAGAGGGAGAGTTTGACTTCTTCTTTGCCAATTTGAATGCCTTTTATTTCTTTTTGTTGCCTGATTGCTGAAGGTAGGAATTCTAGTACTATGTTGAATAGCAGTGGTCAGAGTGGACATCCCTGTCTCGTTCCTGATGTTAGGGGAAAGGCTCCCAGTTTTTCTCCATTGAGAATGATATTTGCTGGGGGCTTTTCGTAGATGGCTTTTAAGATGCTGAGGAAAGTTCCCTCTATCCCAACACTCTGAAGGGTTTTGATCAGGAATGGATGCTGTATTTTGTCAAATGCTTTTTCTGCATCTATTGAGAGGATCATATGGTTCTTTGTTTTTCTCATGCTGACCTGATCAATCACATTGATTGCTTTACGAGTTTTGAACCAGCCTTGCATCCTGGGGATAAATCCCACTTGGTCATGGTGAATAATCTTTATTTGCTGTTGGATCCTATTGCCTAGTATCTTTTTTTTTTTTTTAAATTTTTTTTTTATTTATTTATGATAGTAACAGAGAGAGAGAGAGAGGCAGAGACATAGGCAGAGGGAGAAGCAGGCTCCATGCACCGGGAGCCTGATGTGGGATTCGATCCCGGGTCTCCAGGATCGCGCCCTGGGCCAAAGGCAAGCGCCAAACCACTGCGCCACCCAGGGATCCCTTATTGCCTAGTATCTTGTTGAGAATGTTTGCATCTGTGTTCATCAGGAATATTGGTCTATAATTCTCCTTTTTGGTGGGGTCTTTGTCTGGTTTTGGAATTAAGGTGATGCTGGCCTCATAGAACAGGTTTGGAAGTACTCCATCTCTATCTTTCGGAACAGCTTTAGTAAAATAGGTACGGTTTCTTCTTTAAACATTTGATAGAATTCCCCTGGGAAGCCATCTGGCCCTGGACTTTTGTGTCTTGGGAGGTTTTTGATGACTGCTTCAATTTCCTCCCTGGTTATCAGCCTGTTCAGGTTTTCTATTTCTTCCTGTTTCAGTTTTGGTAGTTTGTGGTTTTCCAGAAGTGTGTCCATTTCTTTTAGATTACCTAATTTATTGGCATATAACTGCTCATAATATGTTTTAAAAATCATTTGTATTTCCTTGGTGTTGGTGGTGATCTCTCCTGTCTCATTCATGATTTATTAATTTGTGTCTTTTCTCCCTTCTTTTTAATAAGGCTGGCTAATGGTTGATCTATCTTATTTATTCTTTCAAAGAACCAAATCCTGGTTTTGTTGATCTGTTCCACAGTTCTTCTGGTCTCTATTTCATTGAGTTCTGCTCGAATTTTTATTAATTCTCTTCTTCTGCTGGATGTAGGATCTATTTGCTGTTTTGTCTCCTGCTCCTTTAGGTGCAAGGTTAGCTTTTGTATTTGGGTTCTTTCCTGTTTTTGGTGGATGCTTGAATTGTGATGTATTTCCCCCTGAGGACTGCTTTTGCTGTATCCCAAAGATTTTGAATGGTTGTTATCTTAATTCTCATTAGTTTCGATGAATCTTTTTACTTCTTCTCTAATTTCCTGGCTGACCCTTTCATCTTTTACAGGATGGTCCTTAACCTTCACGTGTTTGAAATCCTTCCAAACTTCTTTTTGTGATTTAGTTCTAATTTCAAAGCATTGTTGTGCGAAAATATGCAGGGGATGATCCCAATCTTTTGGTATCGGTTAAGACCTGATTTGTGACCAAGTATGTGGTCTTTTCTGGAAAAAGTTACATGTGCACTTGAGAAGAAGGTGTATTCAATTGCGTTTGGATGTAAATTTCTGTAATATCTGTGAAATCCATCTGGTCCAGTGTATCATTTAAAGCTCTTGTTTCTTTGGAGATGTTGTGCTTAGAATATCTGTCGATTGTAGAAAGCACCAGATTGAAGTCTCCAAGTGTAAGTGTATTATTATCTAAGTATGTCTTAACTTTGGTTATTAATTGATTGATACTTTGCGGCTCCCGCATTCGGGTCATAAATATTCATGATTCTTATGTCCTCTTGTTGGATAGATCCTTTAAGTATGATATAGTATCCGTCTTCATCTCTTACTACAGTCTTTGGGACAAACTTTAATTTATCTGATATAAGGATGGCTACCCCTGCCATCCTTGAGGACCATTTGAATGGTACATGGTTCTCCAACCTTTTATTTTCAGGCTTTAGGTGTCCTTATGTCTGAAACCAGTCTCTTGTTGACAGCCAATAGATGAGTCTTGCTTTTTTACCGAGTCTGAAACCCTGTGCCTTTTGATGCAGTCATTAATCCCATTCATGTTCAGAGTTACTATGGAAAGATATGAATTTAGTGTCATCATGATACCTATTCAGTCCCTGTTTTTGCGGATTGTTTCCTTGGACTTTCTCTTTCTTTTGCAGGGCCCCCCTTAATATTTCTTGCAGAGCCAGCTTGATGGTTACATATTCTATCAGTTTCTGCCTTTCGTGGAAGCTCTTTATCTCTCCTTCCATTCTGAATGACAGCCTTGCTGGATAAAGTATTTTTGGCTGCATGTTCTTCTTATTTAGGACCCTGAATATATCCTGCCAGCCTTTTCTGGCCTGCCAGGTCTCTGTGGACAGGTCTGTTGTTATCTTAATGCTTCTCCCCATAGAATTTAGGGATTTCTTGTTTCTTGCTGCTTTAAGGATCTTTTCTTTATCTTTGGAATTTGCAAGCTTCACTATTAAATGTAGAGGTGTTGAGCAGTTTTTAATTGACTTTAGGGGGTGATCTCTCTATCTCCTGGATCTGAATGCCTGTTTCCCTTCCCAAGTTAGGGAAGTTCTCAACTATGATTTGTTCATATACACATTCTGTACGTCTGTCCCTTTCAACGCTCTCAGGAACCCCAATTAAATGTAGATTTTTCCTTTTGAGGCTGTCACTTGTTTCCCTTAACCTATCCTCATAGTCTTTTAAATGTTTTTCTCTTTTTTCCTCAGTTTCTGTCCTTTGCCATCAACTTGTCTTCTATGTCACTCACTTGTTCTTCTATCTCGTTAACCCTCGTCGTTAGGACCTCCAGTTTGGATTGCATATCATTTAATTGATTTTTAATTTCGGCCTGATTAGATCTAAATTCTGCTGTCATGAAGTCTCTTGAATCCTTTCCGCTTTTTTCTAGAGCCACCAGTAGCTGTATAATAGTGCTTCTGAATTGGCTTTCTGACATTGAATTGTAATCCAAATTTTGTAACTCTATGGGAGAGAGGACTGTTTCTGATTCTTTCTTTTGAGGTGAGTTTTTCCTTATAGTCATTTCACTCAGTGTGTAGTGGCCAAAAACAAGTTGTACTGCAAAAAGGAGAAAAAGTGAAAAAAAAGGAGAAGAAGAAAATAAAGGAAGAAAAAAGGAGGGTGGGGAAACAACAGATACAAACAGGAATGAAAAAAGAAGGGGGAGTATCGTCTGATTCCATATACTGTAAATCCCTCAACTTCCCCTGGAACTCTCCAGTGCTGCTTGGTCAATGACTTGCTTTCCCCCTAGCCTTCTAGAGGTCTTCTGCCTTCTGTGCTGATTCTCAGGTGCTTGCACCTTTGGGAGCTGCCCAGCCTCCTGCCAGGTGTACAGCTCAGTGGGCGTTGTTTATCCTGTGAGGCCCCTGCTCAGTCCCAGGTACAGGGTGACACCAGGAGGGACAACAACAGTGGCAGCAGCCAGATGTGCAGCCCTGGAGTCAGCTCCTGCAGTATCTACCGCTGCTCCTAGTCCACAGGGGCCTGGATGCTCCGGGGGGCGCCTGCTGATCTGCAAAGGCCACCCAGCAGAGGAGCATCTTGGCTGTCCTGTGTCCTCCCGGCTTCTGCCTGTCCCAGGGGAGCACTGGATCTTGGGCTGTGTCCCCGGTGCCCTGGGATCCAGGGCCTGTGACCCTGTGAATGGACCTAAAGTACCACGATGTATAATTTAAAAGCATCAGAGTAAATTTTGTGTGAAGTTAACTTATCCTTTATTACAAATAAAACTCATAAACCATTATACAGATTAAAGGAAAACTCAAAATATAGAAACAGTGAAATGACAAGGGAGTGCAAGCCTCCGTTGGGCTGCAGCCATCACAAGCCCCACAGCAGTAGCTGCTCTTGAGGTGGTTCAGGGTGTTGCTCAGGGGTGGAAGCCAGTTGCTCCAGAGGCAGGTGGTGGCTCTGGTACTTTGGGGACCCCAACTGCAGGTGCTGGGGGCTGCTCCTCCTCCGGGGTGACCGAGGGTGCAGGTGGCTCCTCCAGGGTGGAGCAGTGAAATAGAGCAGTGACCACTATCTGCAGGGGCTTCAACTCAGCAGCTGGTATCTCAGTTCGGGCCAAGCCCTCAGCTTCAGCAGCCAGGACCTGCTCGATCACCTCAGGCCCTGAAGGTGCAGCAGGCCCCACAGTCGGAGCTGGGGCGGGCTCTTGAGGTGGTTCAGGGTGTTGTTCTCGGGCCGAAGCTGTAGCTCCAAGAAGACAAAGTATCATCACCAGGATGGACTTTCCATGTCCCTCCCAAATCAAGGACACTCTTCCTACCGCTCAACGTGTGTGAGTGCAAGAGCCCTGGAAGGTCTCCCCAGAATGCAGCCCGTGGGGGTGGGGGTGTGAGCCTACCCACTTTTCCCAGCCCAGCTGTATGGAGGCTTGGTCTGTGGGGCCCACCCTGTCCCAAACTCAGCCACCCCCAGTCCTCCTCACCCCTAGCCTCTGGCTCCGCTGCATGGAGGTGTCTGAATTGTTTGAGGTAATGCCGGGCACGGTGTTCCAGGTCTGAGCCTGGCATGCGCTGCCTCATGAATTCCAACAGCTTTGTCAGGGAGGGAAATTCTGGGAGCTGATGAAAATCCTCCTGATAGTACTCCAGCCAAATGTCCAGGATGCAGGAGATCGCCCTGGGGAGGGACAGGCAGGCACAGGTGTCAGAAGACAGGGCTCCCTCACACACAGGTGTTCCAGGGAAGCCCTGCAGGAACCGGGGCCCCTGGCCTCCTGCTTGGGGCTGTCGGAGGCCAGTCCTGCTCTTTGTCCACCTGCCACCTGGCAGTCCTGCCTGCCAAAGGCCTGCTCACTGAGGAGGGGCTGGCATGAAGCCTCTGTGTGTGGGAGCCCACGACCAGAGGTGTGACTATCACTGTCTTTCCTGGGGAAGCGGGACTCCCTCCTCAGCCTGGCTACCTGCCCACTTGTCCCTTGAATCCACCGGCAGGTGTCCGGCGAGGGGGACATCTGACCTGTCATTGCCCTCACTGCACAGACTGTCGCTCTGGGAATGTCCAAGTGAGGAGGGCTTGGGCTCTGTGTCTTTCCATGGCCTTGCCAGGAGCCGTCCGGTACTGCCACCTTCCCTCCTGTGGCTCTGCACTGCCTCACTCACAAGGGGCCCCCAGGGGGTGTCCTTCCACTGACTCTAATCTCCCATCTCCCACGGGGCAAGTGCCGTTTGGTCCGTGAGCCCTCACTGGCCCTCCTGAGCACTTGCTGTGCACCCAGGTCCAGGTGCCACCAGATTGGTGAGTGCGATGCTCCCCACACCCTCTGCTCTGGGTCCCAGGTGTTGGGTAGACAAAGGGTTGGGAGGGGGCGGGCATGGAGAAGGTCTCCCTTAGGGGTCCCAGTGCTCTCCCACAAAGCCCACAACCCATCCATGGCTCTCCTTTGCTCTTTTCCTGAAGGGCCCTTAGACGTTGACCCTGTCACAGGAATTGCAGATGTGTGGGGTGAGGGTCCAGCAGCCCCTCCGACCCACAGCCCCCTCGCTGCCCTCCTGGAGAGGGAAGGCTCAGTCACATTTTCCACCACTGCAGGACAGCGTCGTTGTCACCATAGGCAACTACGATGCATCCATATCTAGAGAAGAGCAGGAGGCATCGCATGAATTGTCCTGTGGATGTGACCTCTCATCATGGGGGCTGTCACCCTCTGACCCCTGACTAGTCCGGAGCCCTGGGAGGCCATCAGCTCTGTGCTTGGGGCCACGGGCAGCTCCCGGAGAAGTGCCTGCACCTGCTGGGGCTTCCTGAATGCTTGAGGAATGAAGGGCTCTGGCCAGGGGCATGGCCGATATCCGAGTGGGCCTATCCCCCAGTCTGGTTGCCCCATGACACAGACCCCCGATGGACTCTCAAACCTCCCTTTCAGTGGGAAAACAGGCCAGCTCAAAACCCTGGGTGGGGGGGGAGGCACAGGCTTCGTCATGGGGAGAGAGCGATGGCTGATGAGCAGAAGCACAGTCACTCTGGCCGACCTGCCACAGGCCAGGCCCTGAGGACTTCCCTACAGGACCCCACTAGGCCCGGTGTGACTCTACTCCAGTCGGAGGAGCAGCACGAGGGGCCAGGAAGCTCAGAAACATTCCCCAGACTCCCAACCAGTAGATGGCCCATCCCACTGGGCTGTGGAGGGTCAGGGTGCTCACTTGGTAAACAGCAGGTCCAGCACCTCTTCAGTGCTGGCAAATTCATTATAGTTTTCTAAGAAACTGAAAATAGAGATGATGTCCCTACGCAGCAAGGCGGACAGCAGTTGTTGTACTTCGTGCTCCAGCAGCTCCATCCAGTTGGGCTTCGTCGGGAAGATCGGATTCCACTTCATGGCCGAGGCCCTTTCACCCTGAGGTGGGACAGAGGGGATGTGCAGCCTGTGCTGTAGCAGCCAGGAGGCCTGGGATTTGGAGCGCAGACCAAAGCTGAGCTCTCAGCGGCTGCGGTGGGTAGGGGGTGCAGGAGTCCCCACAGCAGGAACACAGGGCTTGACGCCTGGGGATCAGCCACTTAGCATCTGACTCTTGGTTGTGGTTCAGGTCATGGCCTCAGCATCCTGAGATCCCGCCCCTGGCAGGCTCTGTGCTTGGGGCAGAGTCAGCTTGAGGAGCCTGTGTCTCCCTCTCCTACTCCCTGCTCTCTGCCTGTCTCTTAAACAAACAAGACAAACTATCCAATAAAGAAATGATCTTAGAGGATAAATGTTCAAAAAAAAAATTGGATCAATACAAGGACCTCAAGTGGGAGAGGTTAGTATCCCAGGTCCGATTGTCAGCTGAGTTTTGACAGCACCCCCCTGTGATAATGGCTTCACCCCTTGAATTTGACCACAAGTCCCTCCCTTGAAGTGCCAACATGGAGACCTTTCCTTGGGTGGGAGGGCTCAGGGTGTGAGGGCTGTAGGATGCTCAGCGCCGCCCTGTGATTTGGCAACAGAAGGGAATCGCATTGAAGTCCTGCATCAGTGAAGGGCTCAGTGGCTGTGGGAACCAACTGGCCTTCTGACATGTTGTGCAGCACACGAGGCCCCTGTGCCTGACCCCGGAAGGGGTGGCAGGGATGTGCTACTTCACAACCTAACTGCAGAGCAATAGACCTAGTACAGTGAGCCCCGTGTCCCTATGGGAAAAGTCTCCCAACTCACCAGGACCATGCTCAAGCCTTGGGAAAGGTGGGGAAGGACCTCAGGCCAATGGGTGTACTGTGGTACAGATGTGGGAAACACATGGTTCACACAGGAAAAACTAGGAAATCGCTGGATTGAGCTTGGATGCACTAGTCTTGTGGGCCGGGACTTTCCACTTACCTCTCACAAGACTTCAGGCACTCATCGGGGCTAGGCCTGTTAAGAGCACGGTGTACCTGCAGGCAGGATGTGGGAGGGACAGTCCATAAGCTCAACTCTGAGAAGTGTGTATGCTTTGCAGGCAGATGTCTGCTAGAAACTTTGATGGGAGCTAGGACCGAGCTACACTCTCATTGAACAAGGACGTTTGCAATGTCTGTATTGAGATCAGATACAGTTGAGGAGAATCCTGTCCCTTCCACATGCGATGCACAAAACCTCCTCCGGCGACTAACATAAGGATGCTGGGTCCTATGTCTACAGGCAGTCAGGATGCGGGAGGGTCCTGCCCTGACCTCAGCTCGCACAAGGAAGCATGCCTACAAGCCAGCTTTCCACTAGCTGCGTTCCTCGGGCACTGAGAACGTAACAGTGTTCTAAGCCAGGAGGTACCCAGAATACCACACCACTGCAGCTGGAGACACCATCCAGGTATGTATATTCTACTTGCATCTCACAAGCCTCTGACAATCGGCTGTGGTGCAGATGTTGGAAACACTTTCTGCAGGCAGTGTGCAACTGCGAGGGACGGACGGTGAGCTCAGCTATCCGAAGTAAGTTGCCTTTGGACAAGGCGTTCAGCAAACTTATCTCGTATGGCACTTGGGATGTAGCACCTGGTTCACACCGGAAAAACTAGGAAATCGCTGGATTGAGCTTGGATGCACTAGTCTTGTGGGCCGGGACTTTCCACTTACCTCTCACAACACTTCAGGCACGCATCAGGCCTAGGCCTGTTAGGAGCGGGGTGTACCTGCAGGCAGGATGTCGGAGGGACAGTCCATAAGCTCAACTCTGAGAAGTGTGTATGCTTTGCAGGCAGATGTCTGCTAGACACTTTGATGGGAGCTAGGACCGAGCTACACTCTCATTGAACAAGGACGTTTGCAATGTCTGTATTGAGATCAGATACAGTTGAGGAGAACCTGTCCCTTCCACATGCTATGCACAAAACCTCACAAGCCTCTGACAAACGGCTGTGGTGCAGATGTTGGAAACACTTTCTGCAGGCAGTGTGCAACTGCGAGGGACTGAGGGTGAGCTCAACTCTCCGAAGTAAGTTGCTTTTGGTCAAGGCGTTCAACAAGCTTCTCTCGTATGGCACTTAGGATGTAGCACATGGTTCACACAGGAAAAACTAGGAAATCGCTGGATTGAGCTTGGATGCACTAGTCTTGTGGGCCGGGACTTTCCACTTACCTCTCACAAGACTTCAGGCACGCATCGGGGCTAGGCCTGTTAAGAGCACGGTGTACCTGCAGGCAGGATGTGGGAGGGACAGTCCATAAGCTCAACTCTGAGAAGTGTGTATGCTTTGCAGGCAGATGTCTGCTAGACACTTTGATGGGAGCTAGGATCTACCTACACTCTCATTGAACAAGGACGTTTGCAATGTCTGTATTGAGATCAGATACACTGGAGGAGAATCCTGTCACTTCCACAAGCTTTTCACACAACCTCTTCGGCACCTAACATAAGAATGCTGGGACATACGTCTACGGGCAGTCAGGATGCGGGAGGGTCCTGCACTGACCTCAGTTCGCACAGGGAATAACGTCTACAGGCCAGCTTTCAACTAGCTGCATTCCTCGGGCACTGAGAACGTAACAGTGTTCTAAGCCAGGAGGTACCCAGAATACCACTCCACTGCAGCTGGAGACACCATCCAGGCCTGCTTATTCCACTTGCGTCTCACAAGCCTCTGACAAACGGCACTGATGCAGAAGTTGGAAACTCTTTCTGCAGGCAGTGTGCAACTGCGAGGGACGGACGGTGAGCTCAGGTCTCCAAAGTAAGTTGCCTTTGGACAAGGCGTTCAGCAAACTTCTCTCGTATGGCACTTGGGATGTAGCACCTGGTTCACACAGGAAAAACTATGATCGCTGGATTGAGCTTGGATGCACTAGTCTTGTTGTCCGGGACTTTCCACTTACCTCTCACAACACTACAGGCACACATCGGGGAGTGGCCTGTTAGGAGCTCCTTGTACTTGCAGGCAGGATGTGGGAGGGACAGTCCATAAGCTCAACTCTCGGAAGTGTGTATGCTTTGCAGGCTTATGTCTGCTAGACACTTTGATGGGAGCTATGACCGAGCTACACTCTCATTGAACAAGGACGTTTGCAATGTCTGTATTGAGATCAGATACACTTGAGGAGAATCCTGTCCCATCCACATGCTATGCACAAACCTCCTACGGCAACTAACATAAGGATGCTGGGTCTTATGTCTACGGGAAGTCAGGATGCGGGAGGGTCCTGCCCTGACTTCAGCTCGTAGAAGGAAGCATGCCTACAAGCCAGCTTTCCACTAGCTGCGTTCCTCGGGCATTGAGAACGTAACAGTGTTCTAAGCCAGGAGGTACCCAGAATACCACACCACTGTAGCTGGAGACACCATCCAGGTCTGTATATTCTACTTGCATCTCACAAGCCTCTGACAATCGGCTGTGGTGCAGATGTTGGAAACACTTTCTGCAGGCAGTGTGCAACTGCGAGGGACGGTCGGTGAGCTCAGCTCTCCGAAGTAAGTTGCCTTTGGACAAGGCGTTCAGCAAACTTATCTCGTATGGCACTTGGGATGTAGCACCTGGTTCACACCGGAAAAACTAGGAAATCGCTGGATTGAGCTTGGATGCACTAGTCTTGTGGGCCATGAATTTCCACTTACCTCTCACAACACTTCAGGCACGCATCAGGCCTAGGCCTGTTAGGAGCGGGGTGTACCTGCAGGCAGGATGTCGGAGGGACAGTCCATAAGCTCAACTCTGAGAAGTGTGTATGCTTTGCAGGCAGATGTCTGCTAGACACTTTGATGGGAGCTAGGACCGAGCTACACTCTCATTGCAGAAGGACGTTTGCAATGTCTGTATTGAGATCAGATACAGTTGAGGAGAATCCTGTCCCTTCCACATGCTATGCACAAAACCTCACAAGCCTCTGACAAACGGCTGTGGTGCAGATGTTGGAAACTCTTTCTGCAGGCAGTGTGCCACTGCGAGGGCCTGAGGGTGAGCTCAACTCTCCGAAGTAAGTTGCTTTTGGACAAGGCGTTCAGCAAGCTTCTCTCGTATGGCACTTAGGATGTAGCACCTGGTTCACACCGGAAAAACTAGGAAATCGCTGGATTGAGCTTGGATGCACTAGTCTTGTGGGCCGGGACTTTCCACTTACCTCTCACAAGACTTCAGGCATGCATCGGGGCTAGGCCTGTTAAGAGCACGGTGTACCTGCAGGCAGGATGTGGGAGGGACAGTCCATAAGCTCAACACTGAGAAGTGTGTATGCTTTGCAGGCAGATGTCTGCTAGACACTTTGATGGGAGCTAGGACCGAGCTACACTCTCATTGAACAAGGACGTTTGCAATGTCTGTATTGAGATCAGATACACTTGAGGAGAATGCTGTCCCTTCCACATGCTATGCACAGAACCTCCTACGGCGACTAACATAAGGATGCTGGGTCCTATGTCTACAGGCAGTCAGGATGTGGGAGGGTCCTGCCTTGACTTCAGCTCGTAGAAAGAAACATGCCTACAAGCCAGCTTGCAACTAGCTGCGTTCCTCGGGGACTGAGAACATAACAGTCTTCTAAGCCAGGAGGTACCCAGAATACCACTCCACTGCAGCTGGAGAAACCATCCAGGTCTGCTTATTCCACTTGCATCTCACAAGCCTCTGACAAACGGCTGTGGTGCAGATGTTCGAAACTCTGCAGGCAGTGTGCAACTGCGAGGGACTGAGGGTTAGCTCAACTCTCCAAAGTAAGTTGCTTTTGGTCAAGGCGTTCAGCAAGCTTCTCTCGTATGGCACTTGGGATGTAGCACCTGGTTCACACAGGAAAAACTATTATCGCTGGATTGAGCTTGGATGCACTAGTCTTGTTGTCCGGGACTTTCCACTTACCTCTCACAACACTTCAGGTCCGCATCGGGGAGAGGCCTGTTAGGAGCTCCGTGTACTTGCAGGCAGGATGTGGGAGGGACAGTCCATAAGCTCAACTCTCGGAAGTGTGTACGCTTTGCAGGCAGATGTCTGCTAGACACTTTGATGGGAGCTAGGACCGAGCTACACTCTCATTGAACAAGGACGTTTGCAATGTCTGTATTGAGATCAGATACAGTTGAGGAGAATCCTGTCCCTTCCACATGCTATGCACAAAACCTCCTACGACGACTCACATAAGGATGCTGGGTCCTATGTCTACAGGCAGTCAGGATGCGGGAGGGTCCTGCCCTGACTTCAGCTCGTAGAAGGAAGAATGCCTACAAGCCAGCTTTCCACTAGCTGCGTTCCTCGGGCATTGAGAACGTAACAGTGTTCTAAGCCAGGAGGTACCCAGAATACCACACCACTGCAGCTGGAGACACCATCCAGGTCTGTATATTCTACTTGCATCTCACAAGCCTCTGACAAAGGGCTGTGGTGCAGATGTTGGAAACACTTTCTGCAGGCAGTGTGCAACTGCGAGGGACGGACGGTGAGCTCAGCTCTCCGAAGTAAGTTGCCTTTGGACAAGGCGTTCAGCAAACTTCTCTCGTATGGCACTTGGGATGCAGCACCTGGTTCACACAGGAAAAACTATGATCGCTGCATTGAGCTTGGATGCACTAGTCTTGTGGGCCGGGACTTTCCACTTACCTCTCACAACATTTCAGGCACGCATCAGGGAGAGGCCTGTTAGGAGCTCCGAGTACTTGCAGGCAGGATGTGGGAGGGACAGTCCATAAGCTCAACTCTCGGAATTGTGTATGCTTTGCAGGCTTATGTCTGCTAGACACTTTGATGGGAGCTAGGACCGAGTTACACTCTCATTGAACAAGGACGTTTGCAATGTCTGTATTGAGATCAGATACACTTGAGGAGAATCCTGTCCCTTCCACCTGCTATGCACAAAACCTCCTACGGCAACTAACATAAGGATGCTGGGTCTTATGTCTACGGGAAGTCAGGATGCGGGAGGGTCCTGCCCTGACCTCAGCTCGCACAAGGAAGCACGCCTACAAGCCAGCTTTCAACTAGCACCGTTCCTCGGGCACTGAGAACGTAACAGTGTTCTAAGCCAGGAGGTACCCAGAATACCACAGCACTGCAGCTGGAGACACCATCCAGGTCTGCTTATTTCACTTGCGTCTCACAAGCCTCTGACAAACGGCTGTGGTACAGATGTGGGAAACTCTTTCTGCAGGCAGTGTGCAACTGCGAGGGACTGAGGGTGAGCTCAACTCTCCGAAGTAAGTTCCTTTTGGACAAGGCGTTCAGGTAGCTTCTCTCGTATGGCACTTTGGATGTAGCACCTGGTTCACACAGGAAAAACTAGGAAATCGCTGGATTGAGCTTGGATGCACTAGTCTTGTGGGCCGGGACTTTCCACTTAGCTCTCACAACACTTCAGGCACGCATCGGGGAGAGGCCTGTTAGGAGCTCCTTTTACTTGCAGGCAGGATGTGGGAGGGACAGTCCATAAGCTCAACTCTGAGAAGTGTGTATGCTTTGCAGGCAGATGTCTGCTAGACACTTTGATGGGAGCTAGGATCTAGCTACACTCTCATTAAACAAGGTCGTTTGCAATGTCTGTATTGAGATCAGATACCCTGGAGGAGAATCCTGTCACTTCCACAAGCTTTTCACACAATCTCTTCGGCACCTAACATAAGAATGCTGTGACATACGTCTACGGGCAGTCAGGATGCGGGACGGTCCTGCACTGACCTCAGTTCGCACAGGGAAGCACGTCTACAAGCCAGCTTTCAACTAGCTGCATTCCTCGGGCACTGAGAACGTAACAGTGTTCTAAGCCAGGAGGTACCCAGAATACCACTCCACTGGAGCTGGAGACACCTTCCAGGCCTGCTTATTCCACTTGCGTCTCACAAGCCTCTGACAAACGGCACTGATGCAGAAGTTGGAAACTCTTTTTGCAGGCAGTGTGCCACTGCGAGGGACTGAGGTTGAGCTCAACTCTCCGAAGTAAGTTGCTTTGGGACAAGGCGTTCAGCAAGCTTCTCTCGTATGGCACTTAAGTTGTAGCACCTGGTTCACACAGGAAAAACTAGGAAATCGCTGGATTGAGCTTGGATGCACTAGTCTTGTGGGCTGGGACTTTCCACTTAGCTCTCACAACACTTCAGGCACGCATCGTGGCTAGGCCTGTTAAGAGCACGGTGTACCTGCAGGTAGGATGGGAGGGACAGTCCATAAGCTCAACTCTTGAAAGTGTGTATGCTCTGCAGGCAGATGTCTGCTAGACACTTTGATGTCAGCTAGGACCGAGCTACACTCTCATTGAACAAGGACGTTTGCAATGTCTGTATTGAGATCAGATACACTTGAGGAGAATCCTGTGCCTTCCACATGCTATGCAGAAAACTTCCTACGGCGACTAAGATAAGGATGCTGGGTCCTATGTGTATGGGCAGTCAGGATGCGGGAGGGTCCTGCCCTGACTTCAGCTCGTAGACGGAAGCATGCCTACAAGCCAGCTTTCAACCAGCTGCGTTCCTCGGGCACTGAGAACATCAGTCAGGTTTAGGGTTAGAGTTAGGTTACGGGTAAGGGTACAGGTTAGGTTTAGGGTAGGGTACGAGTTCAAGTACGGGTGCGGTTATGGGTTAGGTTTAGGGTACGGGTTAGTGTTAGGGTTAGGGTTAGGGTTAGGGTTAGGGTTAGGGATAGGGTTAGGTTTAGGGTACGGGTTAGGGTTGGTGTTAGGGTTAGGGTTAGGGATCGGGTTAGGGTACGGGTTATGGGTAGGGTACGGGTTAGTGGTAGGGTTAGGTTTATGGTTAGGCTACGTGTAAGGGTTAGGGTTCGGGTTAGGGTATGGGATAGTGTTAGTGTTAGTGTTAGGGTACGGAATAGGGTATGGGTTAGGCGTAGGTTTAGGTTTAGGGTTAGGGTTAGGGTACGAGTTTGGGTTAGGGTACACATACGGGTTAGGGTTAGGGTTAAGGTTAGGTTATGGGTAAGGGTACAGGTTAGGTTTAGGGTTTGGGAACGAATTAGAGTAGGGGTTAATGTACGGGTTAGGGTTAGGGTACGTGTTAGGGTTAGTGTTAGGTTTAGGGTTAGGGAACGGGATAGGGTTAGGTTTAAGGTACGGGTTAGGGTTAGGGTTAGGGTTAAGGTATGGGTTAGGATACGGGTTAGTGTTAGTGTTAGGTTTAGGGTACGGGTTAGGGTATGGGTTAGGCATAGGTTTAGGTTTAGGGTTAGGGTTCGGGTACGGGTTAGGGTTAGGGTACGGGTTAGCGTTCGGGTTAGGGTTTGGGTTAGGGTACAGGTTAGGGATAGGGTTAGGTTTAGGGTTAGGGTACGGGATAGGGTTAGGGTTAGGGTTAGGGTTAGGTTACGGATTAGGGTGAGGGTTAGGGTACGGGTTAGGGTTAGGGTTATGGTACGGGTTAGGGTTAGATTTAGGGTTATGTGTAAGGTACGGGTTAGGGTTAGGGTTACGGCTAGGGTTAGGTTACAGGTTAGCTTTAGGGTTACAGTTTTGGTAAGATTACGGGTTAGGGTACACGTTACGGTTAGGGTTAGGGTACGAGTTAGGGTACGGGTTAGGGTTAGGGTACAGGTTTGGTTTAGGCTTAGGGTACGGGTAAGGGTACGGGTTTGGGTTCGGGCTAGGGTTAGGTTAAGGGTTAGGGTACGGGTTAGGCTTAGGGTTAGGTTTTGGGTTAGGGTTAGGGTATGGGTTAGGGTTAGGGTTCAGGTACAGGTTAGGGTTAGGGTTAGGGTTAGGTTACGCATTAGGGTATGCTTTAGGGTTAGTGTTAGGTTTAAGGTACGGGTTAGTGTATGGGTTAGGCGTAGGTTTAGGTTTAGGGTTAGGGTTAGGGTACGGGTTAGTGTTACAGTACGGGTACGGGTTAGTGTATGGTTTAGGGTCAGGGTTAGGGTACAGGTTAGGGTTAGGGTTAGGGTACTGGTGAGGGTTAGAGTTAGGTTTAGGGTTAGGTTACAGGTCACGGTTTGGGTTAGGGTTAGGGTACGGGTTAGGGGTAGGGTTGGGGATAGGGTTAGGATACGTGTCAGGGTTAGGGTTAGGGTATGGGTTAGGTTTAGAGTTAGGGTGAGGGTTAGGGTTAGGGGACGGCTAGTGATAGGGTTAGGGTTAGGGTCCAGGTTAGTGTATGGGTTAGGTTAGGGTTAGGGTTAGGGTAATGGGTAGGTTACGGGTTAGGCGTAGGATTACGGTTAGGGTTAGGGTTAGGGTACGGGTTAGGGTTAGTGTTAGGGTACGGGTTAGGGTTAGGGTTAAGGTAGGTGTATGTGTTAGGGTTAGGTTTAGGGTATGGGTTAGCGTCTGGGAAGGGTTAAGGTTATGGTTAGCATACTGGTTAGGGTAAGAGTTCGGGTAAGGGTTAGGGTTCAGGTTAGGGATAGGCTTAGGTTTAGCGTTAGGGTTCCGGTTAGAGTGAGGGTACCGGTTAGACATAGGGTTAGGGTACGCATTAGGGTTAGGGTTTGGGTACGGGTTAGGGTACGGTTTAGGGTTAGGGATAGGGTCCGGGTTAGGGTTAGGGTTTGGGGTAGGGTACGGGTTAGTGTTAGTGTTAGTGTTAGGGATAGGGAACTGGTTAGGGTCAGGTTTAGGGTTAGGGTTAGGTTTAGGGTTAGGGTTAGTGTTAGGATTAGGGTACTGGTTATGGTTACGGTTAGGGTACGAATTAGGTTCCGGGTAGGGTAGGGTTAGGTTTAGGGTACGGTTTAGGGTTATTGTTAGGGTTAGGGTACGGGTTAGGGTTAGGTTTAGGGTTAGGGTACGGGTAGAGTTAGAGTTAGTGTTAGGGGTAGGGTACGGGTTAGGGATAGGGTTTGTTACACGTTAGGGTTAGTGTTAGGGTTAGTGTTAGGATTAGTGTACGGGTTAGGTTTAGGGTTCGGATTATGGTACGGGTTAGGTGACGGATAAGGGTACGAGTTAGGGTACCTGTTAGGGTACGGGTTAGGGTTTAGGGTGAGGGTTAGTAAAGGGTTAGGTTAGGTTTAGGGTTAGGGTTAGGGTACGGGTTAGGCTTAGGGTACTGGTTAGGGTTAAGTTTAGGGTTAGGGTACGGGTTAGGGTTAGGGTGAGGGTTTAGGTTAGGGTACGGGTTAGGGTTAGTGTTAGGGTTAGGGTTAGGGTACAGGTTAGGTTTAGGTTAGGGTACCGGTTAAGGTTAGGGTTAGGGTACGGGTTAGGTATAGGGTTAGGGTTAGGTTTCGGTTGGGGGTACAGGTTAGGTTTAGGGTTAGGGTACGAGATATAGAAGGGGTTAGCGTACGGGTTAGGTTTAGGGTATGGGTTAGTGTTAGTGTTAGGGTTAGGGTGAGGTTTAGGGTACGGGTTAGGGTTAGTGTTAGGGTTAGTGTTAGGGAACAGGTTAGAATTAGGGTAGGGTTAGGGTTAGGGTACGGGTTAGGGTTAGGGTACGGGTTAGGGTACGGGTTAGGTTTAGTGTTAGGTTTAGGGTACAGTTTAGGGTATGGTTTAGGCGTAGGTTTAGGTTTAGGGTTACGGTTAGGTTTCAGATTAGGGTTAGGGTACGGGTTAGCGTTGGGGTTAGGGTTAGGGGACAGGTTAGGGTTAGGGTTAGGTTTAGTAACTCTATCCGGGGTTACCCTAACCGGGTTCGGGATAGGGTTAGGGTTAGGGTTAGGTTACTGGTTAGGGTTAGGATTAGTGTACGGGTTAGGGTTAGGGTTAGAGTACCGGTTAGTGTTAGATTTAGGGTATGTGTAGGGTACGGGTTAGGGTTAGGGTTATGGCTAGGGTTAGGGTATGGGTTAGGGTGAGGGTTATGGTTATGGTTAGGTTACGGGTTATGGTACAGTTTATGGTTAGGGTTAGGGTACGAGTTAGGGTACGGGTTAAGGTAAGGTTAGGGTTAGGGTTAGGGTACGGGTTAGGTTTAGGTTTAGGTTTAGGTTTAGGTTACAGGTTAGGGTTAGGGTTAGTGTTAGGGTTAGGGTTAGGGTAAGGGTACGGGTTATGGTTAGGGTTAGGGTTTGGGTTAGGGTTAGGGTTAGGGTTAGGGTTAGGGTTAGGGTTAGGGTTAGGTTTAGGGTACGGGTGAAGCTTAAGGTTAGGGTTTGGTTAGGGTTAGGTTTAGGGTTAGGGTACGGGTTAGGGTTACAGATAGGTTATGGGTTAGGGTACGGGTTAGGTTAGTGTTAGGGTTAGGGTTAGGTTACGGGTTAGCAATAGGGTTAGGGTTAGTGTTAGGTTTAGGGTACGGTTTAGGGTTAGGGTTAGGGCACGGGTTAGGGTTGGTTATGGTAAGTGTACGGGTTAGGGTTAGGGTCAGGGTTAGGGTTAGGGTACGGGTTAGGGTTAAGTTTAGGGTTAGGTTTATGGTACTGGTTAGGGTTAGGGTTAGGGTACGGGTTAGGGTTAGATTAAGGGTTGTTAGGTTACGGGTTGGGTTTAGGGTACGGGTAGGGTTACGGTGAGTGTCCGGGTTAGGGTTAGGGTTAGGGTTAGTGTTAAGGTTAGGTTACGGGTTAGGGTTAGGGCTGGGTACGTGTTAGGGTACGGGTTAGGGTACGCGTTAGGGTTAGGGTACGGGTTATGGTTAGGGTACTGGTTAGGGTTAGGGTTAGGGTTAGGGTACAGGTTAGGGTTAGGGTACAACTTAGGGTTAGGGTGAGGGTACGGGATCGGTTAGGGTTAGGGTTAGGGTTAGGGTTCGGGTTAGGATTAAGAATATCGTACGGGTTAGGGTACGGGTATGGGTCAGGGTTAGGGTTAGGGTACTGGTTAGGGTTAGTGTTAGGGTTAGGGTACGGGTGAGGGTTAGGGTTACAGTTAGGGTACGGGTTAGGGTTAGGGTTAGGATACGGGTTAGGGTTAGGGTACGGGTTAGGGTTAGGGTTAGGGATAGGGTACTGGTTAGGGTTAGGGTTAGGGATTGGGTACG